>NC_069502.1:1108875484-1109022984 GCF_027579735.1 Bombina bombina | reverse complement strand
ACACTGACAGCTAAACTCAATCCCTAAGACTAACTCCATCTCTATAAAATAAAAGGTGCACAAACCTATACACAAATGATACAAACTTCCACGTGTTTCCTTTTAATGAAGATTGCAACAGTCTAAATTAACCAAATAGTTCATTCAATGTTTCCTCAAAAGCAAGAAAAGAAACACATCATAACTTGATATTGTTACAACATTCAGATCCCAGATGGACAAAAATACAGCTCTAGAAATAGAATATAAGCTTTTTCAAGGCAAAATGTATAAAAAATGTAAAAAAAAAGATAGATAATCCCTTTATTTCCCATTCCCCAGTTTTGCACAGAAAAAAGGGTTATATTAATATACTTTTTAGCTCTGTGATTGCTTTGTATCTATTCCTCTTCTCACCCCCTGATTACATAACTTTTTATTTATTATCTATTGACTTGCATTTAAGTCAATTAGTGCAGTGTCATCTACAACCCACATACGTGAGCACACTGTTATCTATATGGCTCACATGAACTAGCACTCCCCTATTGTGAAAAGGTAACAAACAAGCATGTGATAGGAGGCTGTCTTTAGTGGCTAAGAAACAGGCAGACATTTAGAGGTTAAAAGGTTATAAAGTATATTAATATAACAATGTTTGCTGTGCAAATCTGGGGAATGGGTAGTAAAGGCGTTATCTATATTTTTAAACAATAACAATTTTTGTGTTGACTGTCCCTTTAATTGATTACAGTGTGGAGTATTGCTCGATCTGTGGTTACGGACTATCACACGCAGAGTATACAGCTCTATCTCAATCATGAAAGTTTAATTTTAAATTTGCTGTCCCTTTAAAAGAGCACATCATGCTGCAATCAGTACAGTAACAACTTTACTCCCAGAGGAAGAAACTGCCTAATTATGTTATTCTGTGGCACCTATTTGTTAGACTGTATAGAGCTTGCAGGATATATTTTAATAAAAACCTTACTGCATAGGAATTCTTTCACAAGCACGCAGGATCTGTGCATAAACGATAGTGTTAGGTACATTTATGATGCAATGTTTTGCAGTGATGTCTCCTTAAATCTTGTAAAGTTACCTGCATTTTATCTATAGGAGCATCATATGCAGTTGCTTAGCTTGAAAGAAAGGTTTCTGCTTACCTTAGTACATATATTCTATTCCACACAGTCCGTGGTACTCATGCAAGGACCTTTAAATAAACTAGAATTGCTTAAAGGGACATTGAAGCCAAAATTGGAATCCACAATGCATTTCAGTTTTGAATTGAAGCATTCTTGTAATATACATGAATTAACAAAAATGCTTCTAATATTAGCAACAGCTGTTTAAAGAAAAAGGTATTTAAGTATGTACCGTGCACCAGCACTTGGTCACAAAGCCTAAGATGCTTCTACCATCTGGTAATGGCTTATTTAGTTAATTGCTGACATGATACAGGGCCCACTGGCTCTCTGAGCAGCTGCAGTATTTAAAATGCTGGCGCACTGAGAATGTCTAGCTATGCTTTACATTCATGTGTAAAGACAAATGTTAACACTAAAACAGTGATACATTGTACTAGAAGCATTTTTTTCAATGTATGTTTCTTACAAATATGTTTCTATTTAAAGATGCAATTCATCTATGTGCATTTCAATTTTGACTGTAATGTCCCTTTAATTAACAGATGCATAATACAAAGAAAATGCAATAGCGCTTAGTTTGAATTTTAAATGAGTAGATTTTTTTTCTGATAAATTTCAAAATTTATGTCAATTTGCCTCCCCCTGTGTCATGTAACAGTCAATTAGACTTATAGATGTATATACTGTGAACTTGTGCACATGCTTCGTAGTAGCTGTTGCCTCAGAAAGTGTGCGTCTAAAAAGACTGTGCACAATTTGATAATGGAAGTAAACTGGACAGTATTTTATAACTGCATGCTCTATCTTAATCATTAAAGTTTTTTCTTAACTTTACTGTCTCTTTAAGGGCAATTGAGCCTGATATTTTGCTATTTGAATTGTACCATAATGGTCTAATAAAAAAAGCTGTCAATGGATTGGCACTATGAACTGTGTGGAATCTGTAATATGAAGCGAGTCTCGTGTTCTTGGCATGTTTCTGTTTAAAGGGATATGAAACCAAAATGTTTTCTTTTGTGATTCAGATAGAGCATGCAATTTTAAGCAACTTTCTAATTTACTCCTATTATCATTTTTTCTTTGTTCTCTTGGTTTCTTTATTTGAAAAAGAAGGCATGTAGCTTAGGAGTCGGCCCATTTTTGGTTCAGAACCTGGGTAGTGCTTGCTGATTGGTGGTTAAATGTAGTGCATAGCACTACCTATGTCTTTAACTGATTTGTGAGAATTCAATTGTTAATTGCACAAAAGTAATGAATTTGAGCATTTAACTTTTGCGCTACAATGTCCCTTTAAGAAACACCAAGCATAAAATACTCGCACCGAAAATCATCCCATACAGATTTTCACAAAATGTTCCCTATTTTGTCTACTCAGTTTGTATTCACAGAGAAAAACAAGCATTTATGACACCAACAACACAACTAAATAGTTCTTATTCGGCTAGATTACAAGTCGAGCGTCTTCAGCCTCGCTAGCCTCACCGGTCCATATGTTATTAAATACTATGTAATAACATCAGGTCTGGTGAAGCTAGCGAGGCTAAAGGCCCTCAAGGGAGCCTAAAGAAAAAAACATATCGCACGCGCGATGCAGCCAGCGCGCAACTTGTAATATCCGCGATTGTGAGGTATGACAATCACTTGATACCTATAAGAATATTTGAGTGGTGGGAACACTATTTTCAGTTAGGGTTTCTTATGATATATTTCTGTTGGGGTACTGATATGGATAGCTTCAATCTCACCAGATAACAAAAAATAGCACCTATGATGTGATTCCATTTGTAACTGATAACAATCACGGGACAGCTGGGTGTACACAAAGCCAACCATTTTAAAAATAGCAGTTTGAGTCTCATCTACTATTTCTGCAGGACAGTTATAGGGACAGTCAAGTCCAAAAAAACCTTTCATGATTAAATAGGGCATGTAATTTTAAACGACTTTCCAATTTACTTTTATCACCAATTTTGCTTTGTTCTCTTGGTATTCTTAGTTGAAAGCTAAACCTAGGAGGTTCATATGCTAATTTTAGTTCATGTGTTTCATATAGAATAGATAACATTGAGCTCATGCATGTGAAGTTACCTAGGAGTGAACACTGATTGGCTAAATGCAAGTCTGTCAAAAGAACTGAAATAAGGGGGCAGTTTGCAGAGGCTTAGATACAAGGTAATCACAGAGGTAAAACGTGTGTTATTATAACTGTGTTGGTTATGCAAAACTGAGGAATGGTATTAAAAAAGAATTTGGGGGGTGCTGGCGCTGAAAAAGCGTAGGGATAGTCTATATATATATAGGTTATGTCAAATTAACTTATAGTATATACCAAGATAGTCTCTCATATGACTGATCTTAAAATTAGAGCGTGACAATTGTATGCACTGAAATATGGTAAATTTGGTGTAATAACCATCCAAAGGCTCAATATGTCTGGTAGTTACAATATGACAGTACTTGTATTTTATATTTGTGTTGGGACTTGCCTGATATAGATAGACCTAATTTTTATAGATAGTTCTGGAAAATTGGTATATGCTAGATAAGGCCTTTATATAGTCGACAGAGTTTAAAGTACACTTTGGCAGAGACAATTTGTGGTTTGATATTTAACTAATATGTATGATTGGAGGAATAAACCTTATATGGTACTTAGAATCAGACTAGACCTCTATGCAGTTATCAAATAATCAATATTTAAAAAAAAAAATATACAATGACCAGATAACAGTTGAAATATATATTTACTGAAAATAAAACTATGTTCAGAGATAAAAAATGCTGGACGTCCAGACTAATTAGATAAAAGCTGATATATATTTACCGTCTAATTATGTGAATTATACAGAATGTGCAGTGGGCTGACCTGTATATAAGGTAAGTGCCTAGTATCAGAGGTGGATTGGGATACAAAGAGTACCTTTTTAAGTATCCTCACTCTACATCTAGAGTGAGGAGGATTGTCAGTTCTATTAAAAGAGATCCGTTCTTGAGCCCGGTAAAGAAGTTTGTAGAAATCCGGTGCTTCCTTGTTCCCTGGTGTAACTTTGTCCGGTATGATGTCCTGATTCCTTGTTTGTGTGCTTGTTCCTCAGCGTCACTTTGGCGTGGTGATCCTCGCTGGCTGTGTTGTTGCTCCTTACGTCACTTCCGGGAGTGACATACGATGACATGTGGCACAGACTTTGCTGTGCGATATGTTGCAGTCCGTTCTGCAGCGGTGTCCTCTTGAACAAATATCTGTGTAGCTGTGATCAAGTCTGTGATGTACTTTTACTAGTGGATAATTGCAGTCAATTACCTCCTAATGCCGCACAGACTTGATCACAGCTACACAGATATTTGTTCAAGAGGACACCGCTGCAGAACGGACTGCAACATATCGCACATCAAAGTCTGTGCCACACATCATCGTACGTCACTCCCGGAAGTGACGTAAGGAGCAACAACACAGCCAGCGAGGATCACCACGCCGAAGTGATGCTGAGGAACAAGCACACAAACAAGGAATCAGGACATCATACCGGACAAAGTTACACCAGGGAACAAGGAAGCACCGGATTTCTACAAACTTCTTCACCGGGTTCAAGAACGGATCTCTTTTAATAGAACTGACAATCCTCCTCACTCTAGACGTAGAGTAAGGATACTTAAAAAGGTACTCTTTGTATCCCAATCCACCTCTGATACTACAGGTCAGCCCACTGCACATTCTGTATAATTCACATAATTAGACGGTAAATATATATCGGCTTTTATCTAATTAGTCTGGACGTCCAGCATTTTTTATCTCTGAACATAGTTTTATTTTCAATAAATATATATTTCAACTTTTATCTGGTCATTGTATATTTTTTTTAAAAATATTGATTATTTGATAACTGCATAGAGGTCTAGTCTGATTCTAAGTACCATATAAGGTTTATTCCTCCAATCATACATATTAGTTAAATATCAAACCACAAATTGTCTCTGCCAAAGTGTACTTTAAACTCTGTCGACTATATAAAGGCCTTATCTAGCATATGCCAATTTTCCAGAACTATCTATAAAAATTAGGTCTATCTATATCAGGCAAGTCCCAACACAAATATAAAATACAAGTACTGTCATATTGTAACTACCAGACATATTGAGCCTTTGGATGGTTATTACACCAAATATACCATATTTCAGTGCATACAATTGTCACGCTCTAATTTTAAGATCAGTCATATCAGAGACTATCTTGGTAAATACTATAAGTTAATTTGACATAACCTATATATATATAGACTATCCCTATGCTTTTTCAGCGCCAGCACCCCCCAAATTCTTTTTTAATATCTTTTATCTAGGGTTCTGATTGGGGGACCCTACCCTGTTCTTGGCTAATTTAGGGATCCTAAGCGCCAGCTTATCTTCTCTCTTACAAAACTGAGGAATGGGTAATAAAGGGATTATCTATCTTTTTAAACAACAAAGATTCTGGTGTTGACTGTCCCTTTAATGTCTCTTTGTTTTTATCTCTTAAAAAGATTTCACCTTTTGGTTTATCTGGCTGCAAGATACTCCATGCTATGGGATATAAATCTCGATTTTGCTTAGTCTGGAATTGGACAATTGATTAAATTTAACTAAAAAAGCTTTAAACGGTTTCTGATGTCAGAGTTCTGAATGTCAATCAATTCTCTATGATCCACTGGGGCAAGTTCTCTAATTCATGATAGACTACGAAATCCTCCTCAGTATTTTATTTGTATATAACTTAAAAGCTTCAACTCAAGCTCATTGTTTGAAGGTTTCCATGGTGTGCAGACTTAAAACTTTTTTTACATGGGTCACCTGTTCTCAATTGTGTGGCCTCATTGTCCAGTTTCTTTGCTCACTTTAGGTCACTGGCTTTGCTGGATTATGTGCTTAGAAGGGTACCCAATTCCTCTAGGTATAATCAGATTTTATTAAAGGAACACTAAAATCAAAATTAAACTTTAATGATTCAGATGTACCCGCTCCTACTGAGCATGTTCAAGAATTTGCAGAATATGCGTATATGCATTTTGTGATTGGCTGATGGCTGTCACATGATACAGTGGGGGAAAAAATGTAACTAACTTTCCTGTCCATATGGAAAAAAGTAGCTACAAGGATTATTAATACTTACTAAACACATAAAGTGTGTGGTTTTTCAGGATGGCTTATTGCCTTTCTTTTATGAGTTTGTGCAGTTGTTTCTCATTGTTTTATTGTTGTTTGCATTTTGTTCTCCTTATTTCAGCTTGAATAGATAGTAAACACTTTAAGATTATAATATAATATCATTTAATTATGTATAGTAAAAAACAACAACTTTGTAACATGCTTTCATAATTTATTTTGACCCTTTTTCTGGAATTTAACTATGAAAAGTGTGTGTTTTCCAATAAATAACTGCAAGAACTAAAAGTGCAGACTTTACAAGTGTCACCCTGCTACATTGCACGCAGCCATTGCTTGCTCATTCTAGTAACACATTTATATCTGTCCCTAATTGCAGAGGAGATAAAGAAAAGCTAGGTTATAACATGGCAGACATTAGTTTGTGGAGATCAAAACCAGGGAGCAGAAAAAAAAAATTTGTAGACCCCCAACAAGCTAGATTTATGGGGCCCCTTTTATGTAAGGCCTACCATGGCCTTTACACTTGGCTGCTAGGCCTCTCTCTGCATAGACTTGTCACCAACCAAGCAGCGGCCCGCAGTGAAGCAGCCTTGCAAGATGCACTGTGCACATAGGTTGCTCTGTGGACCTCCCTCTGCTCAGACTGCCACTGGAGATGCGGCCCTCTTCTGGTGGCCCACCGGGAAATCTCATAGTCTCCCAGTAGGCCAATCCAGCCCTGAAACTCTGGCCAGGCGGCGGGCCACTCTTAACTGTGCCCCCCCCCCCGCAAATCAGGGTCTGCAGGGTCATATTGGCGCCACTGATTAAAATATTACATGTATTGCTTTGATATTTAAACAACTAATATAATTAAAAGAAAACACATTTGCACATCTAACATTTTTTTTTAAAGTTTAACATCCCTTTAATTTCTGACTGCTTTGGGTTTTGTGGATTTCCTGCTCCCCAGAAGAAATAGTTTTTTTGGGTGGGGAAGGGGAGGTAGATGATGACTATGGTGTAAAAGTAATAACACCTATGTAGTAACTTTTTATGGGTTACCAAGCTTGTTAATACCACCCAAAACAAGAAGTGAAATTGCGTTGATTATTACATACGCATAAACAACAATTCTACAATATAAGTGTATACAAGCCTGTTTGCATACTCTCCAACTGTCATATAAACAGTAACATTTTCACTCTGCATTGAGAATAAATCTAAAGTTAATGCAACCAACACATAGAATAATCAACAACGATACAGGCAAACTCAGCAGCCTCCAAGTGTTATAGGCCTCATTGTGGCTTTATATGAATGATTATTGTTTGGTGAAGACAAATTAAAAAGATTGCAATCCCTCTATAAATTCTTATGAGTTTTTAAATGATTCAAGAATTCTTTTAAGCAGATTGATGCTATAACCAATGCCACAAAAATGCACCCCTACTGCTATTTCAGATTGTTTTCAGATTGGCACTGAACTTTTTTTCTCCAAATGATATTTTGCTGTGACATCTTCCAAGCCTGATGGAGTAGACCACAATAGAGAATTCCAATAAGAATTTGCAAATACTGTGGTGATCCTGTTTGATTTGAGGTATAGGACCTTATTTCTACAAATTTGTCTCATCTTTTTTTGTAGGAAGAAAAACATACAATTTCAGTGAGATGGCTCAAAACAAAATATGTTTTAGTTTTGGAGGCTGTTCTTAAGCAACCATCAATTGTAAAAAGCAACTCTTTAGCATTAGAGTTTGGCTATATATAGTGTGGTGATATTGTCCTCTTTTTTTTTCCACTTCAGGATCTGGACTTTGCATAGAATATATTATAAATAATTTTAGATTGTAAGCTTAAGAGCCTCTCTAAATGTAGCTCACTTGTATAAAAGTTCAAACATGCTAACAATCATCTGAGCCTTCATTGAGTCAATCTTTTTGCTGGTGATGTGTGTGTATATATGTGTGTGTATATATACAGTATGTGTATTCATGTGTATTTATATATTTACATGTGTATATATGCTTGAAAAATGGCTCTGATAGACTTGCTTGACAAGGTTGCCACAAGCTTTCAATTTGTAAAAAGAGCAATATCTGCAAAGCACAATAAAACGAGGTATGCCTGTATATATATATATATATATATATATATATATATATATGCACCCATGTGTGCATTTAATTAAAGCTTCCACTGGTTGATGAAAGGTGATTTAGTAGAGTTTCAGATACGTATAGTGATAAGCTTTCTGAGTAGAAGCTATTTGGTATGCTCGGTGGCGCTACTTGTATGATGTCATCAGTGATGGCACAAGACCATATTTAACACTATGCATGAGTTTCTCAGCAAAGTCTCACATATGGCACCGTTTTCTGAGTTTTGGATGATAATTGCTTTGTCGTCTATTTTTTACTTAGACAAAATTGTTAAAAACGTAATTTTAACTTAATGATTTCAGTATTCTGAACCTGAATATCATTTCATATCTGTACATTGTACCAAGGGCTGTGCTTAACAAAACATTATCACAACTACAGATGTGCTACATACACTGCAAAACTATAAAAAGTGATCTGGGATACCACCTGCTGGTAAACTGTGTGCTTACTCATGGTACCTGTCCAGCAAAGTAAAAACAATAACGATGCTTTAAAACCATAGAGACCATTTGTTGTAATAATATTGCAAATGTTATTATATGTTATAAATCGCATAAGAAAAAAAATCTTGATCGATGTATACGGAAGTGTTTTATTAAAGGGAGAGTAAAGTCAAAATTACACTTAAATGGATCATATAGAGTGTGAATTTAAAACAACTTTCCAATTTTACTTCCATTATCAAATTTGCTGTGTACTCTTGGAATCCTTTGTTGAAGAGTAAACTTAGGATCTTAGGAGTATGCACATGTCTTTAGCAATCTATGCCATCATTGTTTGCAGCTATGTAAAACATTGCTATAAACATTGTTTATAAAATGATACCAGATGGCTAAAGACATGTGCATACTCCTGAGCTCACGTAGAATTACTCTTTAATCCCTAAGCCAAAACTGACGCATGTGTAAGTCATGCGGTACATTGCCCATAGTAGTGCATAACATATATGTCAGCTTCAAGACGCTCCAGTAGTCTCGGCTATAAAGTGTAAAGGGGTTAAAGGGACACTGAACCCACTTTTTTTTTTCTTTCATGATTCAGATAGAGCGTGCAATTTTACGCAACTTTCTAATTTACTCCTATTATCAATTATTCTTCGTTCTCTTGGTATCTTTACTTGGAAAAGCAGGAATGTAAGCTTATGTGCCGGCCCATCTTTGGTTCAGCACCTGGGTAGCGCTTGCTGATTGGTGGCTAAATGCAGTGCATAGCACTGACCACTTCTATACAGTACATGCAGTATAAAATCTTATTAACTGATAAACACTCATATGTTTTAAAACTATCCTGTCTCAAAACGTTATTTGTTTTTTGTTCCTCCATCTTTTAAGTTAGAGAAAAAAGGAGTGGTTTAGCCATTCTCAATTATCCATTCCCCGTTGTTTAATAAAACTTAATATTAACGGTAACACAAATCAGACTATATTCTGTTTACCCAGATGCCTTAGTAATTAAATTACTTAGGAAATAGCAGTAAAATTATTAATTTTTGAACTATTGCCATTTTAATTGACTAAAATATTAGCGTTAGCCATTTCACAGAAGCCAGGTCCATAATTTGATTGTTTGGTTATATCTCCTGCAAACCTCTGTTTGGTGTGAGCAACCTGTTTTTTTTTACAAGAAACCTAAAATGTTCTTTGTAGTAAACACCCATTTAAGAGGCATTCTACACATTTTTTAGATCATTCTACTTAATTTTTAGATAATTTCTACTCATCAAAAAGAATGCATTTTTAAATGATTTACTTTTTTTTTGCAAAACAACCTCTTGCTGTCATTCTTGTGGAGGCTTATACTTTAGTATTAGCTGTGAACAAACATTAATGGCTAGATTACGAGTGGAGGGGTAACAACCATACTTGCGCACTAAACTGAATCGCCATAAGCCCCCTACTCTAATAACCCCTAAACGACCACATAGCCCACCGCAAAGTCCCCACTACACTTTTAACCCCTAAACCGCCACCCCCAGATCGCAAACTACCCTTCTACACTATTAACCCATAAACCAAAAGTCCCCACAATACTTTTAACCCCTAAATCACAACACACCCACATTACAAACTACCCTTCTACACTATTAACCTCTAAACTGCCACACACCCCACCGCAAAGTAACCCAGTAACATCTAAACCTCCTAACCTAAAATAAAAAACCTACCATTACTAAAAAAACAAAAACCTATCATTACAAAAAATTTAAAAAATCTACCAGTACAAAAAATATATAACAAATTACCAACAAAAAAAACCCCACTTAAAAAACACCCTAATTAAAAAAAACTATTACAAATATAGCCCTTAAAAGGGCCTTTTGTAGGGCATTGCACTAAAGTGTCAGCTCTTTTTCTTAAAAAAAAAAAAACCTTACTTAAAAAGTCTAAACCCCCCCAAAAGAAAAAGAAGTCTGTCTAAAAAAAACTACTCTAAAAGTGCCCTGAAAAGGGCATTTGGCTCTTTTGTTGGCCAGAAAAAAACAAACTCTAATCTAAAAAAAAAAAACGGCGCTCCATCTTCTTATCTTCATCACGACGGTCTTCATCCAAATTCTGATCTTCATCACAGACGTCCTCTTCATGTGGTCACCAGCCACACACTGAATTTTGAATGCGAGGTACACCTTTTATATAAAGGTACCCTTGCATTCCTATTGGTCGATTTTAATTTTCAAATTCAAATAAGCCATCAGAATAAAAACTTTTTCTATTGGTTGATTTGAATTTGAAAATGAAAATCAGCCAATAAGAATGAAAGGCTATCCCTATATAAAAGGATTAGGGTGGGGTTTTTTTTTGGGGGGGGGGTTCTGGGCAGCAAAAGAGCTAAATGCCATTTAAGGGCAATGCACAGCCAAATGTCCTTTTCAGGGCACTTTTTAGAGTAGCTTTTTAGAAATCCTTTTTTTTGGGGGGTAGAGGTTTTTAGTGTTTTGGTTTTTTTAAGAAAAAGAGCTAAGACACTTTAGGGCAATTACATACATAAAAGAGGAGCGCTCTACCAGGAATGAATAACAATGCAGTAGCTTGTTCTATTGCGAGTTACCACCTAGGAGCAGCCTCTTTTAGCGCAGTGTTGCTTTTCAAAGAGGAAAACTTTCCAGAAGTATATCAGTCTGATCCCGCAAAGTAAGGTCAGTCCAGCCACAAAATACCAGTCAATTCTCCTCTAAACAAGGAACATGACAACCCCAGGCGATCGTTTGGCCTTCTGTGGACCTCCTAAGTGAGGTGCAGCCATATTCCTCTAAGCACACTGGACAAGGAGTCCACGTCTGGTTTCCCCCATCACCCTTAGGGAGACCTCCCCAGGGTCATAATACAAATGCATACAAAGAGAGAAGCGCTCTACCAGGAACGAACAACAACTCAGTAGCTTGTTATATGGCAAGCTAAAACCTAGGAGCAGCTTCTTTAACCTAGTTGTGCTTTTCACAGAGGAAAACTTTCCTGAAGTATATCAGTATGATTCCGTCGATTTAAGGTCAGTCCAGCCCCGAAATACCATGCAATTCTCCTCTGAACAATTAACATGACAATCCCGGACAATCATTTCGGCCTTTTGTGGGCCTGGTCAGTGAGGTGCAGTCATATTCCTCTAAGCACACTGGGCAAGGAGTCCACGTCTGGTTCCCCCCCTCACCCTTAGGGAGACCTACCTAATGTAGTACAAAAGGCCCATTTAAAGGTGATATTTGTAGTTTAGTGTTAGAATCATTTTTGTATTTGTTTTTTTTTAGTGGGGATTTTAGAATAGGCATAACTCTTTTTATTTTTGGTAGTTTTGGGGTAACCTAGGGGGTGTTAGGTTAGGCGGTTTAGATGTTAGTGGACTACTTTGCAGTGGGGGGGGGGTGGTTTAGGGTTTAACAGTGTAGAAGGTTACTTTGCGACGTGGGGTTGTGATGGTTTAGGGGTTAATAATATAGAAGGTTAATTTGCAATTTGGGTTTGTGGCATTTTAGGGGTTAATAGTGAAGAGGGGTAGTTTGCGATGTGGAGGGTTGGCGGGTTAGGGGTTAATAGTGTTATTAGTGCACTGTTTCCTCCGGACAAACTCTTTAAAGTTTGAAAGGTAAATGTGATTGCGGTCTAGCAATCGCATTTACTTTCAACTTGTAATACAAGTGCATATTACCGTTCAATACTACCCAAAGAAAATATGGGAGCGTAAATTAACGTGAGTTTGCGCAAATTAATTTGTGGTAATTTTAACAGTACGCCACTTGTAATATGGATTTGAGAGTTAAGAACATTGCAATGTCATAATTGCATTTACCCTCCTCTTGCTAATGATAGCACTTCACTCGTAATTGTTATGTACCTGGCTATTGCTAGGATAATTATCGTTGCTATAGCCACATCCTGGTTGTATTGTGTATTGTCTGCACAATTGGTGCAATTTTTGGTGCTATCCTCATCATTGCTGTGCGCTGCGACTTTTCCTGTGCATCTCTGACATCAATTAGAGCGCATCTTTGCAACCACGCTGTGCGCTCATTTGCGCCGCTCTCTCTGACTTCCTTGCCCAAATATAGGTTTTCATTGTGATATCTAGGGTGTGCTTGTCTTTTGTTTATTGTATTATCTACTGCTGCTGAACTCTGATTTGTCTACTTACTACTCTCCTGCCTTGCCCTCGGGTACTTTGAAAGATTGAACTGTCTACCTGTTACTGAATGGGAAAGTGAGGGTGTAATGCACACCAGTGTGTATTACTACCCATAGGGGGCGCCTCCTAAGGCGTATCAAACAAACAAATGCTAAAGCAATATCAAAAACCTAAATAGTTACTAATAGAATATACAAATATGCTTATACATAAATAATAAGATGTACCAACATAAAGTCCAAGTGGGTAATATTGATACAGTCCCAATAGAAAAATGGATCCAAGACAAGGTAGGCAGCTCTCAGTCTTAGGATGGTCTTCCTGGTAGATGGGTAACTGAAACAAGATAAAACACAGAGGCGCCAAACATGGCCTAGTACAGCCAGATAACAGATACTAAAATCCACAAGATAGCGATTGAATACTCACAAAGGAGGTGCACCCATTGGTGCTTATGAAGCAGACTGGAGCCTCTCAGTGGTCCAGCTCACTGGTATACTTCATGAGTCAGATTGTGGTCCTTGATGGTAGTGATTAACAGGTTCCTGAATGAACACAAAAAATGCAAACCATAGCCCAGTAACGTTTAGACAAGCGAGTGGTAGATTGAGCAATCTTACTTACAAGATTCAAAGCACCAGCAGGTGCATAAACTGCAGACTGGAACCAAACAGTCGCCCAGTAGACTGATCCCTCCAGATGAAAACAAGATACCTCTCAGGTGCCAGAGAGTTAGCAGCATACAAATGATAAAAAAGGGTGTCCAAAAAGCAAGTGTATTTCTGTAAAAATCTTTATTAAAAAGCGACGCGTTTCTCAGCTAAAACAAGCTGTTTCCTCAGGCTAAAACATTATTAAAACACATTCAGATAACACTTGCTTTATACAAACCTAAACCTATTGATTAACCAATCGGATTGTTCAAACCTTAATGGTCATTAAGTGTTAGCACCTGTCTGCTGCAGGGTTGGTATGGCAACCTGGAGCTCTGACATAATTCAGTGCAAATACCAAAACCTCAGCAGACCATACTAAAAACTAAAGACATCATCTGAGTACATATAATTGTGATAAGATCATCATTGTGGATTGGTGATGATAAACATAAATATAACATTGTTAAAAACAAGGCTCTCATTTCCTATGGCATTCTATATTTTTTAAAAAGTATGCTTGAACCAACTGATGATATAATGATATGTTTCCCAAACATCGTGCTTTATACATTTATATACAGCCTACAATGTCAGCCTTACCATATTCTGATAAAATGTAAACACAATGAACAACTTAGTCATACGGTCAGAGCAGGAGATAACAATAGATATCAAATTATTTATACAGACCCAAATCTTCCTGATGTCGACTGCACAATAGCTAAGTTTGTTTGCTGAGACCTATATATATTACCCCCACTAAGTATGAGGCTATTTTATGTGCGATCCTCATAGATCAGTCTGTTTTGTCACTGTTTCAGTGAATGTTCGTTATTTTTCCTGGTTTTACTGCTGTGAACAGTATTGACTCGACATATGGGTGTCAACTAATTGTATAGAATAGAATCTAGCACCAATCACAACATTAATATGTGCAGATGGGTGTGGACTAAAACCGGAACATGAGAACTTAAACCAATAGTTGTGAAGATGTTTGTGGATGGGGTGGGCTAGCCTCACAGCGTCAGCACAGCTAGCCCACCCCATCCACAAACATCTTCACAACTATTGGTTTAAGTTCTCATGTTCCGGTTTTAGTCCACACCCATCTGCACATATTAATGTTGTGATTGGTGCTAGATTCTATTCTATACAATTAGTTGACACCCATATGTCGAGTCAATACTGTTCACAGCAGTAAAACCAGGAAAAATAACGAACATTCACTGAAACAGTGACAAAACAGACTGATCTATGAGGATCGCACATAAAATAGCCTCATACTTAGTGGGGGTAATATATATAGGTCTCAGCAAACAAACTTAGCTATTGTGCAGTCGACATCAGGAAGATTTGGGTCTGTATAAATAATTTGATATCTATTGTTATCTCCTGCTCTGACCGTATGACTAAGTTGTTCATTGTGTTTACATTTTATCAGAATATGGTAAGGCTGACATTGTAGGCTGTATATAAATGTATAAAGCACGATGTTTGGGAAACATATCATTATATCATCAGTTGGTTCAAGCATACTTTTTAAAAAATATAGAATGCCATAGGAAATGAGAGCCTTGTTTTTAACAATGTTATATTTATGTTTATCATCACCAATCCACAATGATGATCTTATCACAATTATATGTACTCAGATGATGTCTTTAGTTTTTAGTATGGTCTGCTGAGGTTTTGGTATTTGCACTGAATTATGTCAGAGCTCCAGGTTGCCATACCAACCCTGCAGCAGACAGGTGCTAACACTTAATGACCATTAAGGTTTGAACAATCCGATTGGTTAATCAATAGGTTTAGGTTTGTATAAAGCAAGTGTTATCTGAATGTGTTTTAATAATGTTTTAGCCTGAGGAAACAGCTTGTTTTAGCTGAGAAACGCGTCGCTTTTTAATAAAGATTTTTACAGAAATACACTTGCTTTTTGGACACCCTTTTTTATCATTTGTATGCTGCTAACTCTCTGGCACCTGAGAGGTATCTTGTTTTCATCTGGAGGGATCAGTCTACTGGGCGACTGTTTGGTTCCAGTCTGCAGTTTATGCACCTGCTGGTGCTTTGAATCTTGTAAGTAAGATTGCTCAATCTACCACTCGCTTGTCTAAACGTTACTGGGCTATGGTTTGCATTTTTTGTGTTCATTCAGGAACCTGTTAATCACTACCATCAAGGACCACAATCTGACTCATGAAGTATACCAGTGAGCTGGACCACTGAGAGGCTCCAGTCTGCTTCATAAGCACCAATGGGTGCACCTCCTTTGTGAGTATTCAATCGCTATCTTGTGGATTTTAGTATCTGTTATCTGGCTGTACTAGGCCATGTTTGGCGCCTCTGTGTTTTATCTTGTTTCAGTTACCTGTTACTGAATCCTGCGTTACCTTGTGACCTTCTCTCTCCATTTACTAACGGCTAGATTTGGAGTTTTGTCGGTAACGACCCGAAAAACTAACGCCCGCTTTTTTCTGGCCGCACCATAAAAATAACTCTGGTATTGAGAGTCCACATAAAGGCTCCAAAAAAGGAGCGTAGAGCATTTTTAACGCAGCTTCAACTCTCGATACCAGAGTTGCTTACGGACGCGGCCAGCCTCAAAAACGTGCTCGTGCACGATTCCCCCATAGGAAACAATGGGGCTGTTTGAGCTGAAAAAAACCAAACACCTGCAAAAAAGCCGCGTTCAGCTCCTAACGCAGCCCCATTGTTTGCTATGCGGTACCCTTCCTACGTCTGCACTTAACACTCTAACATGTACCCCGAGTCTAAACACCCCTAACCTTACACTTATTAACCCCTAATCTGCAGCCCCCGCTATCGCTGACCCCTGCATATTATTATTAACCCCTAATCTTCCGCTCCGTAAACCGCCGCTACTTACATTATCCCTATGTACCCCTAATCTGGTTCCCTAACATCGCCCTATTATCCCTATGTACCCCTAATCTGCCCCCCACAACGTCGCCTCCACCTACCTACAATAATTAACCCCTAATCTGCCGACCGCAAAGCGCCGCCACCTACGTTATCCTTATGTACCCCTAATCTGTTGCCCCTAACACCGCCGACCCCTGTATTATATTTATTAACCCCTAACCTGCCCCCCACAACGTCGCCTCCACCTGCCTACACTTATTAACCCCTAATCTGCCGAGCGGACCTGAGCGCTACTATAATAAAGTTATTAACCCCTAATCCGCCTCACTAACCCTATCATAAATAGTATTAACCCATAATCTGCCCTCCCTATTATCGCCGACACCTAACTTCAATTATTAACCCCTAATCTGCCGACCGGAGCTCACCGCTATTCTAATAAATGTATTAACCCCTAAAGCTAAGTCTAACCCTAACACTAACACCCCCCTAAGTTAAATATAACTTACAGCTAACGAAATAAATTAACTCTTATTAAATAAATTATTCCTATTTAAAGCTAAATACTTACCTGTAAAATAAATCCTAATATAGCTACAATATAAATTATATTTATATTATAGCTATTTTAGGATTTATATTTATTTTACAGGTAACTTTGTATTTATTTTAACCAGGTACAATAGCTATTAAATAGTTAAGAACTATTTAATAGCTAAAATAGTTAAAATAATTACAAATTTACCTGTAAAATAAATCCTAACCTAAGTTACAATTAAAACTAACACTATACTATCAATAAATTAATTAAATAAACTACCTACAATTACCTACAATTAACCTAACACTACACTATCAATAAATTAATTAAATAAACTACCTACAATTAACCTAACACTACACTATCAATAAATTAATTAAATACAATTCCTACAAATAAATACAATTAAATAAACTTGCTAAAGTACAAAAAATAAAAAAGAACTAAGTTACAAAAAATAAAAAAATATCTACAAACATAAGAAAAAAATTACAACAATTTTAAACTAATTACACCTACTCTAAGCCCCCTAATAAAACAACAAAGCCCCCCAAAATAAAAAATGCCCTACCCTATTCTAAATTACTAAAGTTAAAAGCTCTTTTACCTTACCAGCCCTGAACAGGGCCCTTTGCGGGGCATGCCCCAAGAAGTTCAGCTCTTTTGCCTGTAAAAAAAAAACATACAATACCCCCCCCAACATTACAACCCACCATCCACATACCCCTAATCTAACCCAAACCCCCATTAAATAACCCTAACACTAAGCCCCTGAAGATCATCCTACCTTGTCTTCACCTCACCAGGTATCACCGATCCGTCCTGGCTCCAAAATCTTCATCCAACCCAAGCGGGGGTTGGCGATCCATCATCCGGTGCCTGAAGAGGTCCAGAAGAGGCTCCAAAGTCTTCAACCTATCCGGGAAGAAGAGGCGATCCGGACCGGCAACCATCTTGATCCAAGCGGCATCTTCTATCTTCATCCGATGACGACCGGCTCCATCCTGAAGACCTCCACCGCGGACCCATCTTCTTCCGGCTACGTCCAACTGCAGAATGACGGTTCCTTTAAGGGACGTCATCCAAGATGGCGTCCCTCGAATTCCGATTGGCTGATAGGATTCTATCAGCCAATCGGAATTAAGGTAGGAATATTCTGATTGGCTGATGGAATTAGCCAATCAGAATCAAGTTCAATCCGATTGGCTGATCCAATCAGCCAATCAGATTGAGCTTGCATTCTATTGGCTGATCGGAACAGCCAATAGAATGCGAGCTCAATCTGATTGGCTGATTGGATCAGCCAATCGGATTGAACTTGATTCTGATTGGCTGATTGGATGGACGCCATCTTGGATGACGTCCCTTAAAGGAACCGTCATTCTGCAGTTGAACGTCGCCGGAAGAAGATGGGTCCGCGGTGGAGGTCTTCAGGATGGAGCCGGTCGTCATCGGATGAAGATAGAAGATGCCGCTTGGATCAAGATGGTTGCCGGTCCGGATCGCCTCTTCTTCCCGGATAGGATGAAGACTTTGGAGCCTCTTCTGGACCTCTTCAGGCACCGGATGATGGATCGCCAACCCCCGCTTGGGTTGGATGAAGATTTTGGAGCCAGGACGGATCTGTGATACCTGGTGAGGTGAAGACAAGGTAGGATGATCTTCAGGGGCTTAGTGTTAGGTTTATTTAAGGGGGGTTTGGGTTAGATTAGGGGTATGTGGGTGGTGGGTTGTAATGTTGGGGGGGGTATTGTATGGTTTTTTTTTACAGGCAAAAGAGCTGAACTTCTTGGGGCATGCCCCGCAAAGGGCCCTGTTCAGGGCTGGTAAGGTAAAAGAGCTTTTAACTTTAGTAATTTAGAATAGGGTAGGGCATTTTTTATTTTGGGGGGCTTTGTTGTTTTATTAGGGGGCTTAGAGTAGGTGTAATTAGTTTAAAATTGTTGTAATTTTTTTCTTATGTTTGTAGATATTTTTTTATTTTTTGTAACTTAGTTCTTTTTTATTTTTTGTACTTTAGCAAGTTTATTTAATTGTATTTATTTGTAAGAATTGTATTTAATTAATTTATTGATAGTGTAGTGTTAGGTTAATTGTAGGTAGTTTATTTAATTAATTTATTGATAGTGTAGTGTTAGGTTTAATTGTAACTTAGGTTAGGATTTATTTTACAGGTAAATTTGTAATTATTTTAACTATTTTAGCTATTAAATAGTTCTTAACTATTTAATAGCTATTGTACCTGGTTAAAATAAATACAAAGTTACCTGTAAAATAAATATAAATCCTAAAATAGCTATAATATAAATAGAATTTATATTGTAGCTATATTAGGATTTATTTTACAGGTAAGTATTTAGCTTTAAATAGGAATAATTTATTTAATAAGAGTTAATTTATTTCGTTAGATGTAAATTATATTTAACTTAGGGGGGTGTTAGTGTTAGGGTTAGACTTAGCTTTAGGGGTTAATACATTTATTAGAATAGCAGTGAGCTCCGGTCGGCAAATTAGGGGTTAATAATTGAAGTTAGGTGTCGGCGATGTTAGGGAGGGCAGATTAGGGGTTAATACTATTTATGATAGGGTTAGTGAGGCGGATTAGGGGTTAATAACTTTATTATAGTAGCGCTCAGGTCCGCTCGGCAGATTAGGGGTTAATAAGTGTAGGCAGGTGGAGGCGACGTTGTGGGGGGCAGGTTAGGGGTTAATAAATATAATACAGGGGTCGGCGGTGTTAGGGGCAGCAGATTAGGGGTACATAAGGATAACGTAGGTGGCGGCGCTTTGCGGTCGGCAGATTAGGGGTTAATTATTGTAGGTAGGTGGAGGCGACGTTGTGGGGGGCAGGTTAGGGGTTAATAAATATAATATAGGGGTCGGCGGTGTTAGGGGCAGCAGATTAGGGGTACATAAGTATAACGTAGGTGGCGGTCGGCAGATTAGGGGTTAAAAAAATTTAATCGAGTTGCGGCGATGTGGGGGGACCTCGGTTTAGGGGTACATAGGTAGTTTATGGGTGTTAGTGTACTTTAGAGTACAGTAGTTAAGAGCTTTATAAACCGGCGTTAGCCCAGAAAGCTCTTAACTACTGACTTTTTTCCTGCGGCTGGAGTTTTGTCGTTAGATGTCTAACGCTCACTTCAGACACGACTCTAAATACCGGAGTTAGAAAGATCCCATTGAAAAGATAGGATACGCAATTTACGTAAGGGGATCTGCGGTATGGAAAAGTCGCGGCTGAAAAGTGAGCGTTAGACCCTATTTTGAGTGACTCCAAATACCGGCGGTAGCCTAAAACCAGTGTTAGGAGCCTCTAACGCTGGTTTTCACGGCTAACGCCAAACTCCAAATCTAGGTCTTAGTGTCCCTCCGGTTTAACTCTTTCCTTTACTTCATAATATCTGCAGTCTAATTTTTAATGTATTTTTCATAAATATTTTTTTTAATGAAAAAAATGCTACAATATTATCATAAACTGTAGACTTCTGTTTATGCACTTACATTAAAAAAGTAATATTTTATCACTTGAACAAATGTCTAGGGATGTCACATAATGCAGGTGCGCTAAACATTAGTGTAAGGCACGAACACTAGACTACATTTCATCAAATCCTTAGTTGTTTGAAGTTTCATCTCTACTACATGTGAAGAAGTAAAAAGAGATGAAGGCCTGGATTCAAACCAATCAGAAATTCCGTAGGAAAGCATTGTAAACTTGGGTGATTTATTATTGATTTATTTTTTTTGCTTTCCAATCCATAACAAGAACTGCAATCTGTATAAGGAAAACAATATAACAGCAATATCTTGATAAGCAAGTGACAAACTACATTAAACAGTGGTATTGCAGGGATTTTTCACAAGAATATTCACAGATCACAGAAATAAAAGATATGTGGCCAAATTAAATATTAACCATGCTAGTAAAATTGTTATTGATTGTAATCATCTAATGATTGAATGTAGTTTGTTTCACTTAATTATTTATTTCAATTCATGACATTAGTTCTATGAATGATTTCATATAAGTTTCAGTAATTGTATAATTCAGTGTAATAAAAAATGTATACTTTAGATGATCATATTTACTTTGTGTATCAGTTGCATGCTGTAAAAGTACAAATTAAATTATATTTCTAGTGTTGTATTAAAAATAAAATAGATACGCCTAGATCACGAGTTTTATCGGTAAGGCTGTGCGGTGCTAACGCTCCTTTTTTTCTTACCGCTCCCTTAAGACTATGCTGGTATTACGAGTTTTCTGCAAGCCAGCGTTAGCCTTAGAAAAGTGAGCGTTGAGCAAAATTTAGCTCCACATCTCACCTCGATACCAGCTTTGCTTACGGTAGCGGTAAGCTGGCTAAACGTGCTCGTGCACGATTTCCCCATAGGAAACAATGGGGCTGAGCTGGCTGCAAAAAAGCAGCGTTGAGCTCCTAACGCAGCACCATTGTTTCCTATGGGGAAATAAAAAATATGTCTGCACCTAACACCCTAAAATGAACCCCGAGTCTAAACACCCCTAATCTTACACTTATTAACCCCTAATCTGCCGCCCCCGACATCGTCGCCACCTGTATTATACTATTAACCCCTAATCTGCCGCTCCGGACACTGCCGCCACCTACATTATACTTATAAACCCCTAATCTGCTGGCCCCAACATCGCCGCCACCTACATTGTAGTTATTAACCCCTAATCTGCCCCCCCAACGTCTCTGCAACTATATTAAATTAATTAACCTCTTATCTTCCGCCGCCAATATAATAAAGTTATTAAACCCTAAACCTAAGTCTAACCCTAACACCCCCTAACTTAAATATAAATTAAATACATCTAAATAAAATAACTACAATTAAATAAATTATTCCTATTTCAAAATAAATACTTACCTATAAAATAAACCATAAGATAGCTACAATATAACCAATAGTTACATTGTATCTAGCTTATGATTTATTTTTATTTTACAGGCAACATTGTATTTATTTTAACTAGGTACAATAGTTATTAAATAGTTATTAACTATTTAATAGCTACATAGCTAAAATAAGTACAAAATTACCTGTAAAATAAATCCTAACCTAAGTTACAATTACACCTAACACTACACTATAATTAAACTAATTACCTAAACTACCTACAATTAATTACAATTAAATTCAATAAACTAAGTTACAGAAAAATAAAACATTACAAGAAGTTTAAGCTAATTACACCTATTCTAAGCCCCTTAATAAAATCAAAAAGCCCCCCAAAATAATAAAATGCCCTATCCTATACTAAATTACAAATAGCCCTTAAAAGGGCCTTTTGCGGGGCATTGCCCCAAAGTAATCAGCTCTTTTACCTGTAAAAAAAGAATACAATACCCCCCAACATTAAAACCCACCACCCACACACCCCTACTCTAAAACCCACCCAATACCCCCTTAAAAAAACCTATCACTACCCCATTGAAGATCACCCTACTTTGAGCCGTCTTCACCCAGCCGGGCACAAGTGGTCATCCGATCCGTCCAGAAGTGTTCATCCGATGGGGCAGAAGAGGACATCCAGACCGGCAGAAGTCTTCATCCTATACGGGCAGAAGAAGACATCCGGACCAGGAGAAGGCTTCATCCAAGCGGCATCTTCTATCTTCATCCATCCGACGAGGAGCGACTCCATCTTGAAGACATCCGGCGCGGAGCATCCTTCCATCACAACGGACTAACGACGAATGACGGTTCCTTTAAATGACGTCATCCAAGATGGAGTCCCTCGAATTCCGATTGGCTTATTGGATCAGCCAATAGAATTGACCTCGCATTCTATTGGCTGATCCAATCAGCCAATCGGATTGAACTTCAATCCGATTGGCTGATTAAATCAACCAATCAGATTTTTCCTACCTTAATTCCAATTGGATAGGATAGGATTCTATCAGCCAATCGGAATTCGAGGGACGCCATCTTGGATGACGTCATTTAAAGGAACTGTCATTCGTCGTTAGTCCGTCGTGATGGAAGGATGCTCCACACCGGATGTCTTCAGGATGGAGTCGCTCCTCGTCGGATGGATGAAGATAGAAGATGCCACTTGGATGAAGCCTTTTGCCGGTCCGGATGTCCTCTTCTGCCTGGATAGGATGAAGACTTCTGCCGGTCTGGATGTCCTCTTCTGCCCCATCGGATGAACACTTCTGGACGGATCGGAGGACCACTTGTGCCCGGCTGGGTGAAGACGGCTCAAGGTAGGGTGATCTTCAATGGGGTAGTATTCGGGTTTTTTAAGGGGGTATTGGGTGGGTTTTAGAGTAGGGGTGTGTGGGTGGTGGGTTTTAATGTTGGGGGTATTGTATTCTTTTTTACAGGTAAAAGAGCTGATTACTTTGGGGCAATGCCCTGCAAAAGGCCCTTTTAAGGGCTATTTGTAATTTAGTATAGGGTAGGGCATTTTATTATTCTGGGGGGCTTTTTTATTTTATTAGGGTTAGGTGTAATTAGTTTAAACTTCTTGTAAAAAAATGTTTCTGTAATTTAGTGTTTGTTTGTTTTTCGTAATTTAGTTTATTGAATTTAATTGTAATTAATTGTAGGTAGTTTAGGTTATTAGTTTAATTATAGTGTAGTGTTAGGTGTAATTGTAACTTAGGTTAGGATTTATTTTACAGGTAATTTTGTACTTATTTTAGCTAGGTAGCTATTAAATACTTAATAACTATTTAATAATTATTGTGCCTAGTTAAAATAAACACAAAGTTGCCTGTAAAATAAAAATAAATCATAAGCTAGCTACAATGTAACGCTAGCATTATAGATTATACCGCCATGATCCATTCTGCTATCTGAGACCAGTAGTTATGGATTTTGCAAAACAAAAATGTTTCACAAAACTTATAACAAAAATGTTACAAAGTACACTAACACCCATAAACTACACTATTAACCCCTAAACCACCATCCCCAGCATCACAAATACTATATAAAACCTATGAACCCCTAATCCGCCGCCCACCCATATCGCCAACACTAAAATAAAGTATTTACCCCTAAACCGCCATCTCCCCACATTGCAAATACTATAATAAATATATATATATTATATATTATATATTTATTTATATAATAAATAAACCTATTAACCCCTAAACCGCCACCCACCCACATCGCTACCACTATAATAAACCTATTAACCACTAAACCGCTGCCCCCCCCCCCATCACTACTACTATAATAAACCTATTACCCCTAAACTGCCGGCCCCACACATCACTAATACTAAACGAAAACTATTAACGCCTAAACCTAACACCCTAACTTTAAATTAAACTTACAATATAACTACCTATAAATAAATAAAAACTTACCAGTCAAATAAAAAAAACTAAGATTAAACTATAAATTAATATAGTTATTATTTTGGGGTGGATTTTTTGTTTCTATAGGGCTATTGAATTTGGTTAATTTTTATTATTTTGGATAATTTAGTTTATTATTTTTGTAATCTTAGTGTTTTTTTATTCTTCATAATTTTAGTGTTTGTTTTTGTTTGGTAATGTTAGATTTTTTTTTATTTTTTCGTAGTGTTAGGTTTTTTAAATTTTTAAATTTAGGTTTTTTTATTTTGATTTTATTTTCTTAAAATAGTTATTTATAGTTTAATCTTAGTTTTTTATTTTATTTCACAGGTAAGTTTTTATTTATTTTAAGATAGTTATATTGTAAATTTAATTTAAAGTATATAGGGGATAGTTAGGTTTAGGGGTTAATAGTTTTATTATAGTAGTAGCGATGTGGGGGGCCGGTGGTCTTGGGCCTTGGCTTTTGTGCGGTATGGAGCTTATCACACCATATCGTACAACAAAAGAAGGTTTTTCAGTAACTTGTAATGGAGAGTGCGATATCGCTAATTTTATTTGCGTTATTTACACGCCCGGTTTAGCGCATAACTTGTAGTCTTGGTGTTTGTTAGGTTATATCTTCTATTTTGATTATTTGTATGATTTTTTGTGAATATTTTTTTTTTAAAAAATCAAGCAACAAAACTTATATACATATAAACAGAACTTATAAACATATAACAGAACTAGCTGGTACTAACTCATATACTAGAAGCTGAAATTGCTATAAAAAGAAAAAACAAAATGGAGGATTAGCTATAACTATTGGTAAAGAGATGATAAGCAAATGGACACTACTCATTATTAATTCTCCTGGATCTATCTGCTGCTTTCAACACAGTTGACCATCCTCTTCTCTTTCAAATACTACATTCATTTGGCATCCAAGACACAGCACTCTCTTGGTTTGCCTCATATCTCTCAAACCGCTTGTTTTCAGTTTCCTTTAACAGAATATCCTCTGAGCCTCTCTCAGTTGGAGTACTGCAAGGCTGTCTTGGGTCTCTTGTTTTTTTCTTTCTATACATCCTCCCTAAGAAAACCTATATCCATATTTACCTGGACACTTATGAGGTATACATGCTGCAGGGTGTGAAGAGGGAAACATGCATTGTGCACATAAATAGAACATGAATAGTTACACTGGACAGCACTATTCATGTTCCTCCTTGCATACCCTGAAGTATGTGTAACTCATAAGTGTCCAGGTAAACATGGCTGAGGTGGCAACCCTAGTTCCAGTAACACTTATACACTGATGATACCCTGTCTTTCCTCTCCTGATATCTCTCCCTCTTATCTCAACCAGATTACCAACTGTGCCTATGCAATTTTCTCTTCGATGTCCTCACACTACCTCCAACTTAATCTGTCTAAAACTGAGCTGCTTCTTATTCCCCACTCTGCGAGACACCTGACATTTCTCTTACAGTCGGAGACTTTATTCTCAACACCTCACCCCATGTCCATTGCTTGGGGTCACACTTGACTCTGAACTCAAATTCCCTCCACATATACACGCGCTTGCCCAATCCTGCACAGCTACATAATATTTCCAGAATTAGACATTTCCTTACCCACAAAACTACAGTGCTACAGAATTTTGCGGCACTATATAAATAAATAATAATAATAATCCCTCTCTAACACTTGAGTGCCAGTAGCAGACCTACTTAATAGAGGGCCCTGGTGCAAAAAATGGTAACTCGATAAAATAATAAATAATAGCAATAATATACATGCTGCTCTCTATAATGATTTGGAGGATGGATGGAAGGATATATACAACCAGCAGTAATAAAAGGTTCCCCTGCAATAGGATTGTACACCTTTTGCATATGTATAGACTTGTTGCTATGGCCCCTCCCCCAGCACTTGGGCCCTGTGCAACTGCACCTGTTGCACCAATGGTGGCTCCGCCCCTGTTGAGTGCCTATCATGCCTTCCATGATAGCTTTTAATAAAGCATGCTAATTTCACCTCTGAGCACTAGCTAGATGTAGCTTCTCTAAGTACTGGAGTGGTCATGGATATTTCCTGGGAATGCCATATAATATTTGCTAAACTTAAAGGGACATTAAACCCATATTTTTTCTATCATGATTTAGAAAGAGCATGCCATTTTAAACAACTTTCTAATTTACTTCTATTGTCCAATTTGCTTCATTCTCTTGATATACTTTGCTGAAAATCATATCTAGATAGGCTCAGTAACTGCTGATTGTTTGCTGCACATAGATGCCTCGTCTGATTGGCTCACCCATGTGCATTGCTATTTCTTTAACAAAGGATATCTAAAGAATTAAGAAAATTAGATAATAGAAGAAAATGGGAATGTTGTTTAAAATTGTATTCTCTTTCTAAATCATGAAATACATTTTTTGGGTTTAGTATCCCTTTAAGGAATGATTGCAAAACATTTGCTCATTAAGAAAACAGAATAGTAATGTACAGCCACACCCCCTTCCCGCATTAATAAAAACCCATCTTTATATTCAGGTTCAAAAAGGAAATACACAACTGCCAGCTATCAGGACGTGGCCTAGTATCTGGGAAAAGGAGGACAGAACTATTGTGTTTACTATTCTTATAATTACTGAAAACTGCCAGAATTTCCTATAAAGGTCAACATAGTTACCAGCCTAGACAAATCCCTTTTAGTCTGTGATGTCTGCTCCAACTTATCCCTCAGCAGCTCATGTAGAATAAGGACCAATACCTTTTTATTATATCTAAGGCAAAAGCCTTAGGTGCAGTAATCCAGCTGCTGAAACTGTTGCCATTTGCCTGTCTGGGATGTGCCATATAAGCAATACACAACCCTATAATATAATTGTGCACTGCTTCTCTCACAAGCTCACCTCTCCAGCACAGTGCCCCAGCCCCTCCCACAGACTGGGTCCCACCCACTCTCCCTGTCAGTGGCTCTAGTTGACCTTGTCATACTCACTCACCCCCTCTCAAAGTCTCCATTAAAGGCATTTTATACAATAATGTCAAGTGATCCATCAAAACAGGATCCAGCTTGGTTTATTTCACTGTTTTATTTTCGTGTCATAACTAGCAGAATTGGTGGCAGATAAGGAATTAACCTGTTTGATATCATTATGGGATACTGATGTTATAAAATGCTAAAAGTTTATACATATATTTGAAATATTGAACAATATTCTAATGTTGTTATTGGAGATCCTGTCTGGCCCATTAACATATATTTGTGTGTGTTGTATAATTAAACAATAACCAGCAGAAAGTGTATTCTTATACTTTAAAAAGGCATAATAGGGTGTGACAATATTTTTCAAGCCACGATCAACCCTGTATAAAGAATTAGCTGGGCACATGCAAGTATATGATATATACACTTAAACGAAAGCCAAAGCAGTGCTTTGCTAATTGCACCAGAATACTAATGGAATTCATGTTCCTTTTAAACAGAATTAAGCACATGCCAAACCATCATCTGAATGACAAAATAACAGCCCTAATAAAGTTCAATATGTTAACTGAATGTGTGCAAGATATGCCTGAGAAAGTGGTCAAAATTGGGTTTCCAGAGGTCATGGGATGCTGGAATAGTAAAACAAAATATCCTGAAAAAGTGTGTTCAAATTAAATGGGAAACCTCAGTCAATCTATCTCCATGCAAATAACAAGGGGAGTTAAAAGGACAGTTATATAAAATGTTTAGTTATATACAGTATAGTAAAACAATATTGCATTATATGTAGTAGAGGGAATTTGACAGTTGAAAAACAATTGCAGCAAACAAGATTAATGTTTAGACTTGGCTGATATGTTATTCTGAAGCAAGACAATAGAAATGTGTAGTATAACATCCCTTAACTAACAAGGTATGAAGGCAGTGGGCACCCATACATTATTCAGATCGATTAGAATGGATTCAAATTTGAAAACCCAGTGAACATCCATGGCTCTTCTGACTGCTAGCATTCGATCCTGAGGTTACATATTTATTATTGTGAATAAAAGGCATGAAAGCCAATTTTTTTTCTTTCATGATCCAGGCCCTGATAATCGGAAGTGCTATGAGGCGGCAAAATATTCCAAGGGACCTGCTGATATGTCGAGGGACCCTGTAGAAATATTCCAAGCTCCCGACATCGCTGTTTACTATACTTTTTAGGGCAATGGGTAGTGTAGGTTTATTTCTTAAGGTAAAAGAGCTGTTTAACTTAGGGCAATGCCCTACAAAAAGCTTTTTTTCATAGGGATTAGGTTTAATTTTTTTATTTTGGATAATTTTGTTTATTATTTTATGTAATGTTAGACTTTTTTATTTTTGTAGTCTTAGATTAATTTAATTTAATTTTTTTTATTTTTAAGTAATGTTAGCTTTTTTATTTTAATTGTAACTTTGTGTTTTTTAATTTATTTAATTGGGGTTAATTTAGGGGGTGTTAGGTTAGGGGGCTCGGTAATTAAATTAGTTATTTGTGTTGTGGGGGTTTGGCGGATTAGGGGTTAATAGGTTAAATAGGGAACTTGCGTTGTGGGGGTTTGACGGTTTAGGGGTTAATAGATTTATAAGGTTTGTTGCAATGTGGGTTAATGGTGGATTAGGGGTTAATAGTTTTAATAGGTACTTTGCGATGTGGGTTAATGGCAGATTAGGGGTTAATAGTTTTAATAGGGACTTTGCAATGTGGGTTAGTGGTTGATTAGGGGTTAATACATTTATTAGGTAGTTTGCGATGTTGGGGTTGGCGGATTTAGGGGTTAATACTTTTATTAGGTAGATTGCATTGTTGGTGAATGACAGATTGGGGTTAATAGTTTAATTAGGTTGAAAGAAATAGTGTAAAAGATACTAACACTCTCAGGCTCTGTAGCTAACCCAGAACATTAACGAATCTCCAAATCGCTAATGAGATAAAACATGGAACAGAGTGCAGGGTAGCGCTAATAAAAGCAAAGAGCTCTAAATATATACGGTATATCTATATTGATATAGTGATGTGTAAATGTTGTTATTTTTAAAAAAGAAAATATCTGTGTAGATCGAATAATGAAATAACAGTATAGTGCCGGCACTAATTTAAAACAATATGATGATATAAGACATAAATATAAAATGCATAAAAAATCAAATAGTGGTTCCAAGTATTTGTACACTACCAATGATATTATATTGGAACTATTGAGATATAAAAGCTGGCTTGCTGGATACTTATGGCAGCATAAACTGCAAGTGTGTCCGTGTTGGATATGGAACAATGTTCTCAAATTGGGCACACAAATTACCGTCTCTGATGTATGTAAAGTTGTCCGTTGTTATTAAGTCCCGTGACTTTGTGCAAAGTGATTCTCCTGGTGTGAATGAAGCAGGTATTGATATAGAAAGCATGCTATTAATTTAAGTAATTCTTCAGTGCTTATAGTGAATAATCTTGCACATTCGATACATTCGATTATGGTACGGCGCAATATCCCTCTCACACAATATAGAGTGGCTGATATATGCTTAAAAATCCGGCCCATGATCTGCTTACCGCTTGTGTCCATTTGATGATTACCTTAATACATCTGGGGTTTCAAGCAAGCTCCTGACTCTCTTACTGGTAAGGGTAATAGGACTCGTTTGGTATAGCTGTGAAACAAATCATCAGAAGCCAGCTAATACCTCGGTCCCAGGACCTACCCTTATACCTGCCACTGTGGCCATTATCTAAGGACGCTGCAAGATTATTCACTATAAGCACTGAAGAATTACTTAAATTAATAGCGTGCTTTCTATATCAATACCTGCTTCATTCACACCAGGATAATCACTCTGCACAAAGTCACGGGACTTAATAACAACGGACAACTTTACATACATCAGAGACGGTAATTTGTGTGCCCAATTTGAGAACATTGTTCCATATCCAACACGGACACACTTGCAGTTTATGCTGCCATAAGTATCCAGCAAGCCAGCTTTGTTTCTTGCTTTTATATCTCAATAGTTCCAATATAATATCGTGGGTAGTGTACAAATACTTGGAACCACTATTTGATTTTTTATGCATTTTATATTTATGTCTTATATCATCATATTGTTTTAAATTAGTGCCGGCACTATACTGTTATTTCATTATTGTATATTAAATTTTATTATTCGATCTACACAGATATTTTCTTTTTTAAAAATAACAACATTTACACATCACTATATCAGTATAGATATACCGTATATATTTAGAGCTCTTTGCTTCTATTAGCGCTACCCTGCACTCTGTTCCATGTTTTAATAGTTTAATTAGGCATATTGCGTTGTGGGAGGTTGTCAGTTTAGGGGTTAATACTTTTATTATTAGTTCGGATGTGGGTTTGATGGCGGATATAGGGGTTTTACATGTCAGGTTTATTTTTGGGAGGCGGCTTAGACTTTTATGGGAGATTTTATAAATTTTTTCATTTTCTTAGGCGCCGGCAGTTTCTAACGTGCCGTATGTCATTGGCGACTCCAGAAATTTGTATTTACGCTCATTTCTGGACATCCCTAGTTTATCCGACTTATGGCACTTTATGAACTGCCGGCGCTGTATATGCGATACCCGGATATGCAAGGTGAAATTAGAGGTGGCGTAGGTTTCAGCAGTTGTGCTGACGCTTGCGCTGCATATGTAATCTCGCCCTAGGTTTTTTTTAAGGTAAATTTTGTTATTTTGAGGGGTGGGGTTACTTGTATTGTAGAGGGGGGTTTGTAATTGATTTTGTTTTGAAAAGGAGCTGATCACTTTAGGGCAATGCCCTACAAAAGGCCCCTTTAAGGGCTATTGTAATTTATTTTAGTTTTAAGGTTTAGTTTTTTGTTTTGTTTTGGGTGGGTCTTTTATTTTATGGGGCATGTAGATTAGTGTTAGGTATAATGGTGGGTTTATTTTGGATACTGCAGTTTATTATTTTTTGTAACTTAATTTTTTTTTCCTTGTAATTTAGGGGGTTTAGTATAGAGGGGGGTGGATAGTTTAGAGGGGGGTTAAGTGTATGGAGGTTGATAAGGTGATTAGGTTAGGGCAGTTTAGGGGTTAATAGTGCATGTATATAACATTTTTAAAATATTATGCATTTTTATGCGTGATGCATAGTCTTTTAACTATTGTATATACTAGGGCTGGGCGATATGGGCAAAAACAAATATTGATTTTCTTATAAATTACTATAACACCTTAATTTTTTATTAAAACAATTATTTAACACTACAGAATTTTAATGTACATGTTTCTCAATGTCCAATACACTCTTAGAGCATAAAATACAAACCACAAAATAGTTAAAATAAAATTGTCCCACCGCCACACCACCGCCACACCACTCCCAGATGACTGCCTGTTGCTCCCACACACTCTGCAATCTCGGCAATAATGGCCGTTTAGTAGGCATTCTCAGGTCCGCCCACGGCCGCACACTAGTCCGCCTCTCATCCTCCTTCTCCGCCTCTGTTTTCATGACGAACATAGAATTTTTTTTGTTTTGCAAAAAATCACATACTCTCGCGGTTTTTAAATCGCGGCAATTAATCGGGCAGCCCTAGTATTTACATTAATATGTATATATTTTTTCTTATTGTGTTTTTTTATTAGAAAACATACATTGTTTTTTTATTAGAAAACATACATTTATATTCATGTTACAAAAGGCATTAGTATTACAATTGTATTATTACGTAACAGGCATGCAGTTATGTAATACTATAATTATAAAGCAACTGTCTTTTATAACATAAATATCTATTTTAAAAATATATTTCTATATAAAATAATAAATGCATCAAACAAGAATATCTACATTTTAATTTATATATCCAATACTTTAACTAATATGCATTATACATGACCATGCATTTTATTTCAAACATTATAAATATAATGTAATCAGGCCTTGCATCGATATTCTATAGTTAAACTGTTTTGAATGTATATTGCATAATTGCATATACATTAAAATGTATTTATGTTACCTTGTGTTTATTAGTGATAAAATAGATATATATATTAATATATAAATTAAAAGAGGGAACCGCTCAACCTGGGACCAAACAATAGCATAATAGCTTGTTTTATTGCTAGTTACCACCCAAGAAGCAGCCTCTTTTTGCTCAACATGTGCCTTTCTGTCAGGTCTCAGTCAAGATTCTATATTTCCCTGTAAGGAGAAATATAAGGAAAGATTGTGAATCCAACTGTAGATAAAAGTTATCTTATTATAAATATAGTATCACTTTAGAAGTAAGAGGAGTGTGGGAGAATTGTTGACTTAGGAAGGAATTGAAGTTAAATGAAAATGGTTTCATTTATTAAGGCAACAATCCTACCATTACTATTAGGTTAAATCATCATAATCATAACCTATAGCCAATAGGTGGCAACAAGTTTGTCAGGTTATGTTATTAATGAAAACCTTGTGATAAATTTTATAAGTTATAATGTATAGACAGATATATTTTGGTTAAAGCAGAAATTACGGAGATTAACAGGCAAATATAACTTAAACCAATTTGGATAACTGTACCAGAGAGAGAGAGAGTCCGGAGTCAAGGCTGCTATGATATCGTTACCGGAGGTAAAGGCTTTCTTTTACTATGTTCAGAAGTCCTTGCAATAAGCTGGAGGAGTAGAGGATAGAATCTGGAACACGCTAGGGAAGCGTGTGTAGCAAGCGTGAGCTGCGGCTTCCAAAATGGTAAGAGGTGAACAGCTGAGATGGCGGGTGACGTCACCGCGGAATCCGGCTCCGAAGGTAGTGCAGACAGCTGCGGTAGGCAGCGTGATTAGCGTGTGAAGCTGTTAGTAGCGAGAAAGCTGGAGACTGGTTGTTCCGAGAACAAAGTTGAAATGAGCTGGAAAACTTAGTCACTTTAGGTATTTGCAACAAAGTATAGACTTAATGTAGCAATGATCCAAAGGCTTGTAATAATGCTTCCAGGAGAGGCTAAGGTAGATGACTGATATAGTCAAAAATTACTAAGCAATGAATGAACTGAGGGAGGGGATTTTATACAAATGGCAAGTGGTGTCAGGTATCCTTAAAGGTACAGGTGTAAGTCATGACAGAACTCCCCCCTTAAAGATCCACTCCGGGGATCATGGTTTGGGTCTATCAGGATTCCTCCTGTGGAACAAAGAGACCAAACGGGGTGCAGAAAGGTTTGTAGCAGGTTCCCAGGAATCGTCCTCATCCGGATAACCCTTCCAGTGTACTAAATATTGAAGTTTTCCCCCACTACGACGAGAATCTTTAATAGAAGCGACCTCGTATTCCAAGTTCACGTCATGAAGTATATCAGGATCCTGAGGTTCAGAATCGTCATTTCTTGTAGGTTTGTAAGGCTTCAACAGTGATACATGGAACGTGGGGTGTATCCGGAATTTGTCAGGCAATGAGAGAGTAACAGCATTTTGATTCACAATTGCTTTAATAGAATAGGGACCAATGTATAAGGAGGACAATTTACGGGACGGATATGGTAACCGCAAGTTATGTGTTGATAACCAGACTTTGTCCCCGATTTTATAATTTGGCGACGGTAAATGTTTTCTATCATAGTAGAGTTTGTGCAAAGTCTTAGAGTGAGCAATATTGTTTTTTACTGTAGTGAACGTATCAGATATGGTGTTGATTAGTTCATTGACTTGTGGACAAGAACTATCCTGTAAATCTTCCTGGTGAAATATTGGATGGAACCCGTAGTTGATGTAGAAGGGTGAGAACTTAGTGGTACTATTCACAGAATTGTTGTATGCAAATTCTGCATATGTTAACAGAGATGACCAGTTATCCTGTTTGTTGTTAATGAAACAACGTAAGAACTGTTCAAGCCATTGATTAGTCCTCTCCGTCTGCCCATTGGTCTGAGGATGAAAAGAGGTGCTTAACCGACGGCGTATTTTCAATGTTTTACATAATTCATGCCAAAACCTGCTAGTGAATTGGGTTCCACGATCTGATGTTATACTAAGTGGTAACCCATGATGTTTGATGACGTGATGTATGAGAAGCTGAGCCGTTTCTGAAGAGGTTGGTAATTTAGTGGTAGGAATGAAGTGTGCCATCTTGCTAAAGATATCGACAACAACCAGTATGGTTGTATAATTGGAAGACCTAGGTAATTCTACTATAAAGTCTAGTGCAATGTCAGTCCAAGGTCGTGAAGGTATAGGTAGAGGTAGTAAGTGCCCAGTAGGACGTTGTTGTTGTGTCTTGGAGACTGTACAAATTTTACAAGAACTTATGTAGTCAGAAATATCAGTTTTCATGCTTGGCCACCAAAAATGCCTGGTAATCAATTCTATAGTTTTTGAAATTCCAGGATGACCTGCCAAAGGAGTGTCGTGATAGCTATACAGAATTTTCTCTCTTAAGGTGTGTGGTACATATACAAGATTGTCATGATAGTAAAGACCATTGGTTCCCAATGTTACTAGGGTTTTAGGTAATTCAGAATCTGATATGAGATGTGTTTTTAAAAGACTAGTTATATCCTCTGTGAGACCTATGATGTTTTCATGGGGAATTATTGAGTGATGAGTATTTTGACATAAAGGTTTATCTGGCATTCTAGAGAGTGCATCTGCTTTCAAATTTTTGTTAGAAGGTCTATAGGTTATTAAATAATTAAATCTATTGAAGAATAGATTCCATCGGACCTGGCGAGCTGTAAGAGTTCTGTTTGTTCTTAAGTATTGTAAGTTCCTGTGGTCAGTGTATATTAGAATGGGTAGAGTGGTTCCTTCTAACAGATGCCTCCAGTGTTCAAAGGAGGCCTTAATGGCTAGAAGTTCCTTTTCTCCTATAGCATAATTGATTTCTGATTGTGACATAACCCGTGAAAAGAAAGCAACAGGATGTAGGGGGTGTTTTAAACTCTGTCTTTGTGACAGGACTGCTCCAATAGCATAGTCTGAAGCATCTACTTCGATGACATATTGCAATGAAGGGTTAGGGTACGACAGAATAGGTGCGGTAGTGAATCTATGTTTTAATGTATCAAATGCCTTTTGTGCTTCCTCGGTCCAGTGAAATTTGATGTTATTCTTAGTGAGGCTAGTGAGGGGTTTAGGGATATGAGCAAAATTTTTAATAAACTTTCTATAGAAGTTTGCAAACCCCATAAACCTCTGTATATGTTTCTTGGAAGTAGGGGTAGGCCATTCCAAGATAGCTGTTATTTTGTTTTTCTCCATATCTATTCCTTCAGGAGATATTACATAACCCAGGAAGGTAATGCTATTGGAGTTAAAGATACATTTTTCCGGCTTTGCATACAAGTGGTGTTGACGTAACCTAGAGAGTACAGTGCGAACATGTTTTATATGGTCTGACTTAGTTTTTGAGTATATAAGTATGTTGTCTAAATAAATTACAACATATATGTCTAACAGATCTTTAAATATATCATTTATTAGATACTGAAAGGTGGCGGGCGCGTTACAGAGCCCGAATGGCATCACTGTATATTCGTACAGTCCGTAACGTGTACGGAAGGCAGTGAGCCATTCGTCTCCTTGTCTCACTCTTATGAGGTTATACGCACCTCTCAGGTCTAATTTAGTAAAGTATGAAGCCCCCTCAAGTCTTTCAATTAATTCTGGAATTAGGGGTAATGGATATCTGTTTTTTACAGTTCTGCGATTAAGTTCTCTGTAATCCACTATGGGTCTAATTGTGCCATCTTTATTCTTGACAAAGAACATTCCAGCTCCAGCTGGAGAGGTCGATGGTCTTATAAACCCCTTACGAAGATTTTCTTCTAAGTAATCTTTTAAATACTCTAATTCGTTTTTTGAGAGAGGGAAAATATGCCCACATGGTATATCAGCCCCCGGAACAAGGTCTATAGGGCAGTCATACTTCCTATGGGGAGGAAGATTTTCTGACTCTCTCTTGCAGAACACATCAGAAAATTCAGAGTATTCAGAGGGTATGTTATTATGCTCAGTTTGTAAAATGTAATGACTGGAAATACAGGTTGTTTTACAATAATCAGAAGAAAATATAATATCAGAGGTTTTCCATGATATAGTGGGATCATGTAATTTTAACCATGAGTAACCTAAAACCAAAGGATATATGGGGGATGGAATAACGTCAAAGGACACATATTCAATATGAGTTCCCCCTATAGACACTTTTATGGGTATGGTGTGATGTGAGATAGGGCCGGATGATATTTGACTACCATCAATAACATTGAGCAACACTGGATTTGTCTTTTTTATAAGTGGTATTTTATTCAATATCGTGAAATTCAAATCCATATAATTAGTGCTGGCTCCTGAGTCAATGATCGCCTTGGAGGTTACTCGTTGATTCTCCCACTGCAAAATAAGTGTCAGTGAAAAGTTTGTAGATGTGGAGCTTTGTACATTATAACAGGTATTCATGTGTGTTTTCTTACCCCTTTTCTGACGTCCCAGAATTGGACAATCCTTTACTGTGTGTTGTGCCGATCCACAGTACATACACAGATTATTTTGCCTTCTTCTGAGTTTTTCTTGGGGATTAAGTGGCCCTTTTACAAATCCTATGTCCATAGCCTCAGGTGCAGAAAAAGTTTGACTACGTGTCTTTTGTGAGGAAGGTGTTGTAAGGTTTGGACGTCTAAAAGTAAAATCACTGGAACTACGTTCAGATCTACGTTCTCTAAGACGTCTATCTAGGCTAATTGAGAGATTAATTAACCCTTCCAAGGTGTCTGGTAATTCAACTCTTGCCAATTCATCTTTAAGTGAATCACATAATCCTAGCCTGAACTGGTTTTTTAACGATAAATCATTCCAACCACTGTCCTTAGAAAATTTCTTAAACTCAGTTATATAATCCTCTACAGGCTTCTTAAGTTGTTTTAATGCTCTCATACCATTTTCAGCTGGGAGCTGCTTATAGGGATTGTCATACAATTGTGACATAGCATTAAAAAAAGATTCTAAGGAATGTAGTATTGGATCATTTGTTTCAAAAAATGTGTTGGCCCATATGCGAGGTTCCCCCCTGAGATAAGAAATAGTTGTAAGAACTTTGACTTGATCTGTGGGGTATGTGAGAGGTTTTAGAGAGAAAAGTAAATAACAAGCATTCTTGAATTCCCTGAAATGTTTTCTGTCTCCCTGGAAATGCTCAGGTGGGCTAATATTAGGTTCTAAAGTATGTGTAGTTGTTTGTTTTTCAGCAATTTCCTTTATGTAGGCTTTAAGAGATGAATTTTCATGTTGCAGAGTGTTTAGTGCCTGTGTAATTGTCTCAACCTTATCAGTTAATGTCTGAACATGGGTCACTATATCTACTGGATTCATTGTGGGCTTAGTAATTATTGTCAGGTCTCAGTCAAGATTCTATATTTCCCTGTAAGGAGAAATATAAGGAAAGATTGTGAATCCAACTGTAGATAAAAGTTATCTTATTATAAATATAGTATCACTTTAGAAGTAAGAGGAGTGTGGGAGAATTGTTGACTTAGGAAGGAATTGAAGTTAAATGAAAATGGTTTCATTTATTAAGGCAACAATCCTACCATTACTATTAGGTTAAATCATCATAATCATAACCTATAGCCAATAGGTGGCAACAAGTTTGTCAGGTTATGTTATTAATGAAAACCTTGTGATAAATTTTATAAGTTATAATGTATAGACAGATATATTTTGGTTAAAGCAGAAATTACGGAGATTAACAGGCAAATATAACTTAAACCAATTTGGATAACTGTACCAGAGAGAGAGAGAGTCCGGAGTCAAGGCTGCTATGATATCGTTACCGGAGGTAAAGGCTTTCTTTTACTATGTTCAGAAGTCCTTGCAATAAGCTGGAGGAGTAGAGGATAGAATCTGGAACACGCTAGGGAAGCGTGTGTAGCAAGCGTGAGCTGCGGCTTCCAAAATGGTAAGAGGTGAACAGCTGAGATGGCGGGTGACGTCACCGCGGAATCCGGCTCCGAAGGTAGTGCAGACAGCTGCGGTAGGCAGCGTGATTAGCGTGTGAAGCTGTTAGTAGCGAGAAAGCTGGAGACTGGTTGTTCCGAGAACAAAGTTGAAATGAGCTGGAAAACGTAGTCACTTTAGGTATTTGCAACAAAGTATAGACTTAATGTAGCAATGATCCAAAGGCTTGTAATAATGCTTCCAGGAGAGGCTAAGGTAGATGACTGATATAGTCAAAAATTACTAAGCAATGAATGAACTGAGGGAGGGGATTTTATACAAATGGCAAGTGGTGTCAGGTATCCTTAAAGGTACAGGTGTAAGTCATGACACTTTCACAGAGAACTTTCCAGTTGCATATCAGTCTGATCCTGACTTAACAGTGCAGTCCAGCCCCCAAATACCAGGCAATCCCTCTCTGAACGAGAGAAACGACAAAACTCCAGACGTATGTTTTGGCCTAGTGTGGGCCTTGTCAGTGAGGTCAACATGCCCCTAGGGAGTTAGCTAGGCAGTGCAGGGGGAGTTTAGGTTAGCTATGACGTAGGTGTAGGTGGGAGGTAGCGAGGCAGAGAAGGGGAAGTGTAGTTTAGGCATTCAGGGGGAGTTAGTGGGGCATGCTAGTTGGAGTAGCCTGCACTTTGATTCAGACACATCAACACAAGATCGATATGTTCGAATCAGCAAAGTACAGATTTTGTGAAGAGGGTAGCGGCCATGTTTGTCTCGCCATCTATCACTTGTCGAGACTACATTGCCTGAGCTAGTTAGTGTAGCTGTAGTAAAACTTAGGTCACCATGGCAATATTTGAAGTCTGACTACACGGAAACTATTTTCAGTTTCAGGGAGCACCCTGTGTGCACTGTGTAGGCAGACTTCAAATAGTGCCCTCCAACGGCCACAGCAAAATGCAGACGAGTCGTTGGGACTTCATGCTTCCATTGACTTCTATGGGAGAGACATCGCCGCTTGCCGGCATTGCTTAGAATATCTTGACAGACCTTCTGACTGCTGTTAATGCTTTGAATATTGGGGACCCAGAGAGAGTGTGCAATTTTAAACAACTTTTCAATTTACTACTATTTTCTAATTTGTTTGTTGAAAATAATAACTAGGTAGGCTCAGGAACTGCTGATTATTGGATACACATATATGCCCTCATGTTATTGGCTCACTCATGTGCATTGCTGTTTCTTCAGCAAAGGATACCAAAGAGAATGAATCAAATTAGATCATAGAAATATATTGGAAAGTTGTTCATGCTCTATCTTTATCGTACTAGATACAACAGCATCTAAAACACCTCAATCATTTTAATTAATACTATTAAGCAGTATTGTATTGTGACTGCACCACATAGCTGCATATTCAGCTCAAATACATTTATTTCACCATTTAGGTGAGCAGATAAAACGCAATGCTTATTATAAAGTCATAGAGGAAATAAAAAGTCCCCCTAATAAAATATTCATTGTCTTGTTGTCATCAAAGACATCACAAATTCCCTCTTCTATATAGACCTATATTGTTATTTTTATCCTTCACTACAGATTATGGAGCTGGCAAATCAGTTTTTAATGGATTCATAATTTGTTGTACAAAGGAATAACAAAGTGACCCTAAATGTACAGCCTTCATTTTGTTCCAACACTGGATATATTACACCACAAGTGCAACGCAAAATATCAGCGTTATGAAACTTTGCACAAATAAATGACAATAATTATAATTATCTTTATTTTCACAGACATTTTTAGTTAAATGAATATTAACTAAAATATTCACATACATGCTACATAGTTCTAGCAATCTTGTTCCATATATTCCTTGGAATAAAACCGTTTTTATATATAACATATGTTTTTATATAATCTTTATTGCCTGCATTTTTCACCCTATTTCTACGCTCCTTACTAATACAGTATTATGTGTTATTAATTCCACCAGCACACTTAAGTCCCCTTTGGGTGGCGCTCCTATGTCCCCACTATTTATTTATTTTATATAATTTATGCATAAAGTACAAAAAAATGTTTTAGTTGCTGTTGTACCGGGAACACACAGTTCCCATAGATATAGAAAAAAACTGAAAAATGCATTTATATTCTAACTCCCCACTTTCACAAACTTTACCCCCAAAATACTGCCTAGTGCAGATATTTTATTCAAAAATAAGAATGCTACAATTTTTTTTTATATATATATAAAATACGCACCACTGTATTTTGGGGGTATCTAAGACACATTTATAAAATTAACCAAAGATCTTGTTAATTTTATAAGCGCTTATTGCAAGCTTGTGGTGGCAATAACCATTCACTTGTAAGGGCTGGTTATTTATTACACGCCTGCAAATGGGCAAATTTGACCGTTTGCAAGTGCGCAATAAATTAGCGTTCCACTTGTAATCTAACCAATTGTATTTCAAAGTAGGTTGCCAAAGCAAGCAAATGCTTTCTAGCCCCAGCAAACTACTGGCTAGAATAGTGGGGTCATACTAGTAGTTGAAGTGGCCAATATTCTCCAGTAGAACCCTGAACATTCGTATGGCTTCACTGGTGCATTCCTTATAAATGTTCTTATATGCAACTTCAGGCTGTAAACTGTACACTTTATGAAGGTTTACATGGTGTATTTTGTTTTTGGTTACATGTTACATAACAAACCTTGTATGTGGGATTCCGTATATATTATTACTGAGCCCAGAATATGATTATTTAGGTCTAGGGAATAGCCAGAAGATTAGATAAGGAGGGTACAATCTGACCATTGAGTTTTGTCTTAGACTCAAGCTCTAAATCTTGTTTGGAATCAAGGCAACAAACAAATGCTAAAAAAACATCCATTGCGAAGTACAGAGAGGACCAGAGGCATAGACAATGCAAGACAAAGATATGTTTTTTTCTAATATATGTTTGCTTTGTGTTGTGTCAGACCTTCATGGTCATAAGACTGAAGATAACACAGGAAAGTTAGTTGCTTTTTCCTCATTAAAAAGCACATACAAACAAACATTTTACTACCCAGAAAGGCACAGACGTTTACAACATTTTTTCAAATGACACAAAAATATTCATAACTATTTAAAATGTGGTCTTATCAGTTTTAAAAATCAAACTGAACATGAGCATTTTCTTCATTCTGTACACGTAGTTAAATACCATTTATTGTCCTTTCATACTTGTTCTGTATAGATTTTATCAAATACATTTTTCATCTTTTACATACATATCAGAGTACCTACAAGTATAATGGCAGTGACTGAACAGAGACACTTGAGAGAGATTGACAGCCGGATAATGGAACATTCTGCGTAGATACCAAGAGACCACTTATGATGCAAGGAGAAAAATACTGCAATTCTACATCTCTAGTGGTTACAGCCCCACACTAGAAGCCTTCAAGGACATCATCACAAGTCTACAACAATTGGAGTGAATATAATCAAACTCTCCATTTCATCAACCTTTAATGTTAATGTCACATTTTCTATATAGCTATTTCATAAACTCAGGGTAAATGGTGGGTCCTTATTGTAGAGAAAAAAAACAACTATTTAGCACCTCAGTGCTCAAAGCTACTTAACTACATGGAGTCCGAGAGAGCTGCAATGCTCTGCACAGGCTGTCAGGCAGTCAGGCACTAGGTTAGTGACTGGTTGGCGTTTATGTACAAACGATGAAATAGGGGGTATAAACACTAATTTGACAGTTCTGATAATTTTAGGACAGGAGGCTAATCTTTTTAACGCAATATATTTTGGCCTAGGCATATTGGCTTGTGCCTAGGTTGGCAGTATTTAGGCCGGAGCAGGGAATTTAAAGAGGTAGTTCTATGGCATGATACAATCTGACTCTTATGCTCTCCAGATGCCTTATTTATATATAGATCAATAATCTCTGGGTTTGTTGTGGGAGTAAATATGAGCTAAAATTGTCTAGGGCAGCAAAGAAAATGAATTCACCACCTCTTTATAAGTTAAAGATACATTTCTACAAGACTTAAATGAAATATTAAATTAATAACATCTTGATATTGAGAAAAATTCTGTCTTATACTGTAACTTTTTTTTTATAGTTTATATATATATATATATATATATATACTGTATATACTGTATATATATATAATATATATATATATATATACACACAAATGAAGACCACAACCAGAAATAAACTGTAAATCCTTTTTTATGTGACAAATACGACTCCCTATAATACTTGCACTATACAGCACTTTTATGGTGTGAGTTTTTTTCTGTTACAGACTCATTGTAACTATTTCTGACACACATTGCAGTATATGGCAGTAAAATGCGGCACAGGGATGGAGAGAGAGGACAACTGCTTGAGATGGATGAATGTTTCTAAAAATTCGAAATTTAAAATGAATTTTGATACATTCATTCAAATCGAATTTCAAATGTTTATTATAACATTCTATTTTCAAATTTTAAATATTCATTTGAATAATAGAATGTTTAGCTATGTATTTATTCAATTTTGAAAAGTAATATTCAAATTTGAATGTGACATTTGAATTCGAATGTTACATTCAAATTTGAATGTCACATTCGAAGTCAAATATTACTTTTTGAAATTTCTAGTCTACAACTGTGTTTAATAAATGTAATATTCAAATTCGAAAATAGTATTTCTAGTCTAATACTGTGTTTTTTAAATGTAATATTTTAATTTGAATGTCACATTCGAAATCGAAATAGAATTTCTTGTCTACAGTTGTGCTTAATAAATGTAATATTCAGATTTGAATGCTTCATTTGAATTCAAATGTAACATTCAAATTCAAAATAGTATTTCTAGTCTAATACTGTTTTATAAATGTAATATTCGAATTCGAATGTGACATTCAAATTCAAAATAGTATTTCTAGTCTACAACTGTGTTGTAGACATGTAATATTCAAATTCGAATATGACATTCGAATTCGAAAGTGACATTCGAAAACTGTAAATAACATTCGATAATAGAATTTTTAAGAATATTTGTTTTTATCAACATTCTATTATGTAAATCGAATTTCTACAATAACATTCGTTCTAACATTCAAATTCAAATATAAACTCATTCGCACATCCCTAACAAATGCCACCTGCCTGATACATGAATGAAATCTGGTCCTGGAATGGGCAGCCAAAAAAGTACATAATTTGGCCGTTTCAACCTTTAGTGACATAGCACCCTTATTTTAAATAAAAGTATTTAGTTATCACATGGCCCATGAGAAATGTTACTTTTCCTAACCCATTAGTACCAAACATATGGTCCTATTAAAATATAAATTTAATTAATTTGGTTAGGTGTCTTGAGGAAACATTGAAAACAGGCTTTCTGATAGACTAAAACAGCATTTCTATCAGTGTAAAACAGACCCATAGAACAGGGGTAGAAAGCTTGTGCCTTGATAGCACTGTACTGCTGTCCTACCGCCATACTGTCAGCAGCTGGTTTCCTCTGGCTGTTGTGAATGGTCTGTTTCTCCCTCACTCATGTACACATCACTATTTTTAAAGGTGTTGAAAGTGGAAAGAAGGTAGCAGCACTTACAGAGCCAAAAATGTCCCAAACACTAAGGGCTAGATTACAAGAGGCGTGCAAAAGATTGTGTGAGTGTTTTCAAGATCGTTTGCGCTCAGTTTAAATTGTGCTCAGTTTAAATTGCAGACAATATAAAAACAAAGATGTGCCACATGGCCCAATATTGTTTGGTACAAGTGAAGATAATGTAAGAAGAGCACCTTCTGTGGTGCACACAGGGCAGACTGGGATCAATACAGTCACCCAGTAGACTTGTATCTGGTGATCTGGAACTCCCAATGATACACTGGTGGAAAATTAGTCAGAAAATAGTAGAAATAATCCAGCAGCAAGTGGTAAAAAAACGTACTTTATTTAAAATAATAATTAAACCAGTGGCTGTTTGATCAGGCTTAATAAAATGAATACCATACACTTGTTATATATACCAAACTACCCTAAATAATGAACTGCACTTGAGTTAGGTGTTAATCAATTAGAAAATCATGTGAGTAAATGATCCAATCAGATGAATACATACCAAATGACCTTACAGTGTAAATAAACATACAGGGGTGTAGTTATCAAGCCGTCTACTTTACCTGCCTTCGCCGGTTCAATACGCCCGCCTAAGCTCGCCTACCATCGCCACCGTGGACCTTCAAAATTTCGCCTAAGTTATCAAAAAAGCTGTCAAAAAGCCGCGCACCAAGTACGGGGCGATGAGCAGTGGACTGTGATAGTTATCACTCATCCGATCTCGCTGCTCTTCGGCTTTTTGACAGCTTTATTGATACCCCTGTCACTAAGCACCCACACTAACTACACTGTTCTACCCCCTATACCGGCGCCCCCGGAGCCCTCCGCAACTCAATAAAGTTATTAACCCCTAAACCGCCGCTCCTAGACCCTGCTGCAACTCTTATAAATGTATTAACCCCTAAACTGCCGCTCCCGGACACCGCCGCCACCTACATTATACCTATTAACCCCTATCCTGCCCCCCTATACCGCCGCCACCTATAATAAAGTTGTTAACCCCTATCCTGCGGATCCCGGACCTCGCCGCAACTAAATAAATAATTTAACCCCTAAACCGCCGCTCCCGGACCCCGTCGCAACCTATATTAAATTTATTAACCCTTAATCTGCCCCCCCTACACCGTCGCCACCTATAATAAATTTATTAACCCCTATCCTGCCCCCCCTTACACCGCCGCAACTGTAATAACATTATTAACCCCTAAACTTAATCCTATTTAAAACTAAATACCTTTAAAATAAACCCTAATATAGCTACAATATAAATAATAATTATATTGTAGCTATCTTAGGATTTATTTTTATTTTACAGGCAACTTTCAATTTATTTTAACTAGGTACAATAGCTATTAAATAGTTATTAACTATTTAATAGCTACCTAGTTAAAATAAAGAGAAATTAACCTGTAAAATAAAAACTAACCTAAGTTACAATTTCACCTAACACTACACTATACTTTAATAAATTATTCCTATTTAAAACTAAATACTTACCTGTAAAATAAACCCTAAGATAGCTACAATATACAGGGAGTGCAGAATTATTAGGCAAGTTGTATTTTTGAGGATTAATTTTATTATTGAACAACAACCATGTTCTCAATGAACCCAAAAAACTCATTAATATCAAAGCTGAATATTTTTGGAAGTAGTTTTTAGTTTGTTTTTAGTTTTAGCTATTTTAGGGGGATATCTGTGTGTGCAGGTGACTATTACTGTGCATAATTATTAGGCAACTTAACAAAAAACAAATATATACCCATTTCAATTATTTATTTTTACCAGTGAAACCAATATAACATCTCAACATTCACAAATATACATTTCTGACATTCAAAACAAAAACAAATCAGTGACCAATATAGCCACCTTTCTTTGCAAGGACACTCAAAAGCCTGCCATCCATGGATTCTGTCAGTGTTTTGATCTGTTCACCATCAACATTGCGTGCAGCAGCAACCACAGCCTCCCAGACACTGTTCAGAGAGGTGTACTGTTTTCCCTCCTTGTAAATCTCACATTTGATGATGGACCACAGGTTCTCAATGGGGTTCAGATCAGGTGAACAAGGAGGCCATGTCATTAGATTTTCTTCTTTTATACCCTTTCTTGCCAGCCACGCTGTGGAGTACTTGGACGTGTGTGATGGAGCATTGTCCTGCATGAAAATCATGTTTTTCTTGAAGGATGCAGACTTCTTCCTGTACCACTGCTTGAAGAAGGTGTCTTCCAGAAACTGGCAGTAGGACTGGGAGTTGAGCTTGACTCCATCCTCAACCCGAAAAGGCCCCACAAGCTCATCTTTGATGATACCAGCCCAAACCAGTACTCCACCTCTACCTTGCTGGCGTCTGAGTCGGACTGGAGCTCTCTGCCCTTTACCAATCCAGCCACGGGCCCATCCATCTGGCCCATCAAGACTCACTCTCATTTCATCAGTCCATAAAACCTTAGAAAAATCAGTCTTGAGATATTTCTTGGCCCAGTCTTGACGTTTTAGCTTGTGTGTCTTGTTCAGTGGTGGTCGTCTTTCAGCCTTTCTTACCTTGGCCATGTCTCTGAGTATTGCACACCTTGTGCTTTTGGGCACTCCAGTGATGTTGCAGCTCTGAAATATGGCCAAACTGGTGGCAAGTGGCATCTTGGCAGCTGCACGCTTGACTTTTCTCAGTTCATGGGCAGTTATTTTGCGCCTTGGTTTTTCCACACGCTTCTTGCGACCCTGTTGACTATTTTGAATGAAACGCTTGATTGTTCGATGATCACGCTTCAGAAGCTTTGCAATTTTAAGAGTGCTGCATCCCTCTGCAAGATATCTCACTATTTTTGACTTTTCTGAGCCTGTCAAGTCCTTCTTTTGACCCATTTTGCCAAAGGAAAGGAAGTTGCCTAATAATTATGCACACCTGATATAGGGTGTTGATGTCATTAGACCACACCCCTTCTCATTACAGAGATGCACATCACCTAATATGCTTAATTGGTAGTAGGCTTTCGAGCCTATACAGCTTGGAGTAAGACAACATGCATAAAGAGGATGATGTGGTCAAAATACTCATTTGCCTAATAATTCTGCACTCCCTGTAATTAATAATTAAATTGTAGCTATTTTAGGATTTATATTTATTTTACAGGTAACTTTGTATTTATTTTAGCTAGTTAGAATAGTTATTAAATAGTTATTAACTATTTAATAACTACCTAGCTAAAAGAAATACAAAATTACCTGTAAAATAAATCCTAACCTAAGTTACAATTAAACCTAACACTACACTATCATTAAATTAATTAAATAAATTAGCTACAAATAACTACAATTAACCGAAGAGGAGATCCGGAGAGGCAGAAGTCATCATCCAAGGGGCGCTGAAGAAGTCTTCCATCCGATGAAGTCATCATCCAGGCGGCGCTGAAGAGGTCTTCCAACCGGGCGATGTCATCTTCCAAGCGGCATCTTCAATCTTCTTTCTTCCGGATCCATCTTCATCCCGCCGATGCGGAACATCCTTCTTCCCCGACGGCCGACGACTGAATGAAGGTTCCTTTAAGGGACGTCATCCAAGATGGCGTCCCTTCAATTCCGATAGGCTTATAGGATTCTATCAGCCAATCGGAATTAAGGTTGGAAAAATCTGATTGGCTGATTGAATCAGCCAATCAGATTGAAGGCTGGTTTATTTTACAGGTAAGTATTTAGTTTTAAATAGGAATAATTTATTAAAGTATAGTGTAGTGTTAGGTGTAATTGTAACTTAGGTTAGTTTTAATTTTACAGGTTAATTTCTCTTTATTTTAACTAGGTAATAACTATTTAATAGCTATTGTACCTAGTTAAAATAAATTGAAAGATGCCTGTAAAATAAAAATAAATCCTAAGATAGCTACAATATAATTACTATTTATATTGTAGCTATATTAGGGTTTATTTTAAAGGTAAGTATTTAGTTTTAAATAGGATTAATTTAGTTAATAAGAGAAATATTATTTAGATTTATTTAATTAATATTTAAGTTAGGTGGGTGTTAGGGTTAGTGTTAGACTTAGGTTTAGGGGTTAATAATTTTATTACAGTGGCGGCGGTGTAGGGGGGGGCGACGGTGTAGGGGGGGCAGATTAGGGGTTAATAAGTTTAATATAGGTTGCGGCGGGGTCCGGGAGTGGCGGTTTAGGGGTTAAACTATTTATTTAGTTGCGGCGAGGTCCAGGATCCGCAGGATAGGGGTTAATAACTTTATTATAGGTGGCGACGGTATAGGGGGGGCAGGATAGGGGTTAATAGGTATAATGTAGGTGGCTGTGGGCTCTGGGAGCAGCGGTTTAGGGGTTAATAGGTATTATGTAGGTGGCGGTGGGCTCCGGGAGCGGCGGTTTAGGGGTTAACATATTCATTATAGTTGCGGCGCGTCTAGGAGCGGCGGTTTAGGGGTTAATCAGTTTATTAGAGTGGCGGTGGGGTCCGGGAGCGGTGGTTTAGGGGGTAATACATTTATTTAGTTGCGGCGGTGTAGGGGGGGACATATTAGGGGTGTTTAGACTCGGGGTTCATGTTAGGGTGTTAGGTGTAGAAAGCTCCCATAGGAATCAATGGGATGTCTGGCAGCAGCGAACATGAATTTTCGCTATGGTCAGACTCCCATTGATTTCTATAGGATCCGCCGCCTCCAGGGCCACTGGGCCGGAAAAGTGCCGAGCGTACCTGCTAGTTTTTTGATAACTAGCAAAAGTAGTCAGATTGTGCCGCACTTGTGTGCGGAACATCTGTAGTGATGTAAGCATCGATCTGTGTCGGACTGAGTCCGGCGGATCGAAGCTTACGTCACAAAATTCTACTTTTGCCGGTATCTAGGGCTTGATAACTAAGGCGAATCAGCCTCGCCACAAATACGTTGCGGAATTCCAGCGTATTTGAGGTTGACGGCTTGATAACTAGGGGCCTCAGTGTCAAAGCTGTACAACTTAGAGTGGAAATGTTGACAGTACAGGAGTAATCATTATTTAAATGTTTTAACTAATACACATTGAATGTAATATATACACAATAGTTTTTTTACACTTACCACTTGCTGCCGGATTATTTCTACTATTTTCTGACTAATTTCCCACCAGTGGATCATTGGGAGTTCCAGATCACCAGATACAAGTCTACTGGGTGACTGTATTGATCCCAGTCTGCCCTGTGTGCACCACAGAAGGTGCTCTTCTAAATGTGAGTGCAATATATATCACTATTATATATTTATCCGCCTATACAAGCAATACTAAGCCATATAGACACTTTTGTGTTCTATATCATTTCCTGCAGATTACTGAATACCCACTGGAGGTCAGTCTTCTGGGTGACTGCTAATTGATCCCAGACCGCCTCAACTGCATTACTAGGAGTGCCATACTAAATGTGAGTGTACCCATCACATATATTATCTTCACTTGTACCAAACAATATTGGGCCATGTGGCGCATCTGTGTTTTTATATTGTTTGCAGATTACTGATCCTGGATCGTGGACTTGATCCCCCACAGATAGCTGCCTAGACCTGCATCATCATTTACTCAATGTTGACATTTCTAATCCTAGATGAGATTTGATTTGACTTGTGTTAGATATTGAAGAATATAAACGAAGAATATAAACCTACAATCTTATTATTGCATTACTTTGGTGTTGTTAGTATATAGGTTTCTAGATAAGGATAGTATCCTTTTATCTGTTTATCAATGCAATACATCTAGCACTATAATCCTATACAGACATATCATTGTTGTTATTGTTGTTATTATTGTTGTCATTATTATATACTTGTGTTATTATACACTTGCGACATAGAAATATATATATAATCTTGTATATATACATATGTTTAAACATCTACATATACATATATAGTATTATTTATCTGAACATCCTACTCCTCTGATTAGTACACTTATCACTTCAAATTTTTGATTAATACATACGACTCCACAAGGTCGCTCCCTATCTTTTTTATTTTTGTATCAGTTTAAATTGCTCTGATATTACAAGTTGAGTGCAATCACGATTTATGCTACAATCATAACCACGATTTCAGAGCTCTGGTTAACTGTTTGGCAAATTTGTCTATTAAAATTTATTACAAAAAAATATTGCAAACAAAAGTTATAAGGGCTCAAAGATATGAGATCTCGGGTGTTAGAAGAAAAAAAAGCCGCCAAAGGGCTTTAACATAGACTTACATACATATACATGTCTAATGATGTATTTGTATGTATGTATATAAATATATATATAAATATATATTAGATATATATACTGTATATGTATATATATATATATACACAGTATATATATATATATATATATATATATATATGTGTGTGTGTGTGTGTACATATGTATTTATGTATTTAGATGTGTATATATGTATTTAGGTAGTAAATGAAGAACAAGGTCCTGTAGAATGATGAAGTTAAAACTGGAATTTATTGGTATCGCTTTGTGCCAAAACATGTAAGCCATTGGTGCTACGCTCCCACTACCTTTGCACTTTTGCACTGTTTGGATCCTCCAGCTACCTGGTTTTAACCGATACCAATAAATTCCAGTTTTAACTTCATCATTCTACAGGACCTTGTTCTTCATTTATTACCTTTCTACATACCAATGTTTTTGGTCCTGTTTCCTTACAAGTGATTTGCGAGCTCTGGGTGAAGAATACCCTCACCCCTCCTCCTCTCTACGACTAACGTCACGACTGACGCCATCCTTCCGAAGCCGAGTGCCGCAGGCCGAGATACGGATAGAGGTAAGATCAGGAGAAAGCAGTGGATGGTTTGCTGAGCAATCCCTCAGCCTGCATGGACTACAGTCTCTACCAAGATGTAAGTGAGTACACCTCTGATGGCAGACTCGAGCAGTACAGAAGGATTGAATGCTTGGAAGTGCTATAAATGGGGTGAGTGTGTATCTAGCGTAAGTCCCGGATACAGGAACAGTGAGCTACTCTTTTATGAAAGTTTATATTTAGGGATACTCTGCATTAACTTTTCCTCTTCTATATATGTATTTACACACATATATACACATATAAAAACATAAATATATGTATACATATACAGACATATATATACAGTAAGTGCATTAGAGCCTTTTGCTGTTAAAAACATCTAAAATCATATTTATGCAATAATCATATTCAATAAAGTATTTAACTATTTAATTACTGTAAATATTTCACATTCTAATGTTCTGTACATAGCAGAATATGTTCTCCATATTTTTTAATAGATATTCCTATATATATCTGTATATATCTATACCTATACATAATCATCTATATTTATAGGTATAAAACATAATTTATGTAAGAACTTACCTGATAAATTCATTTCTTTCATATTAGCAAGAGTCCATGAGCTAGTGACGTATGGGATATACATTCCTACCAGGAGGGGCAAAGTTTCCCAAACCTTAAAATGCCTATAAATACACCCCTCACCACACCCACAATTCAGTTTAACGAATAGCCAAGAAGTGGGGTGATAAGAAAAAAGTGCGAAAGCATATAAAATAAGGAATTGGAATAATTGTGCTTTATACAAAAAAATCATAACCACCACAAAAAAGGGCGGGCCTCATGGACTCTTGCTAATATGAAAGAAATGAATTTATCAGGTAAGTTCTTACATAAATTATGTTTTCTTTCATGTAATTAGCAAGAGTCCATGAGCTAGTGACGTATGGGATAATGACTACCCAAGATGTGGATCTTTCCACACAAGAGTCACTAGAGAGGGAGGGATAAAATAAAGACAGCCAATTCCTGCTGAAAATAATCCACACCCAAAATAAAGTTTAATGAAAAACATAAGCAGAAGATTCAAACTGAAACCACTGCCTGAAGTACTTTTCTACCAAAAACTGCTTCAGAAGAAGAAAACACATCAAAATGGTAGAATTTAGAAAAAGTATGCAAAGAGGACCAAGTTGCTGCTTTGCAAATCTGATCAATCGAAGCTTCATTCCTAAACGCCCAGGAAGTAGAAACTGACCTAGTAGAATGAACTGTAATCCTTCGAGGCGGAATTGTACCCGACTCGACATAGGCATGATGAAATAAAGATTTCAACCAAGATGCCAAAGAAATGGCAGAAGCTTTCTGGCCTTTTCTAGAACCGGAAAAGATAACAAATAGACTAGAAGTCTTTCGGAAAGACTTAGTAGCTTAAACATAATAATACAAAGCTCTAACAGCATCCAAAAAATGCAATGATTTCTCCTTAGAATTCATAGGATTAGGACATAATGAAGGAACCACAATTTCTCTACTAAGGTTGTTAGAATTCACAAAAGAAGTTCGCAGCACCGCCTTATCCTGATGAAAAATCAGAAAAGGAGACTCACAAGAAAGAGCAGATAATTCAGAGACTCTTCTGGCAGAAGAGATGGCCAAAAGAAACAAAACTTTCCAAGAAAGTAATATAACGACCAAAGAATGCATAGGATCAAAAGGAGGAGCTTGAAAAGCCCCCAGAACCAAATTCAAACTCCAAGGAGGAGAAATTGACTTAATGACAGGTTTTATACGAACCAAAGCTTGTACAAAACAATGAAATATCAGGAAGATTAGCAATCCTTCTGTGAAAAAAGAACAGAAAGAGCAGAGATTTGTCCTTTCAAGGAACTTGCGGACAAACCTTTATCTAAACCATCCTGAAGAAACTGAAAAATTCTCGGTATTCAAAAAGAATGCCAAGAAAAAATGATGAGAAAGACACTAAGAAATATAAGTCTTCCAGACTCTATAATATATCTCTCTAGATACAGATTTACGAGCCTGTCACATAGTATTAATCACAGAGTCAGAGAAACCTTCTTTGACCAAGAATCAAGCGTTCAAACTCCATACCTTAAAATTTAAGGATTTGAGATCCTGATGGAAAAAAGGACCTTGCGACCGAAAGTCTGGTCTTAACGGAAGAGTCCACAGCTGGCAAGAGGCCATCCGGACAAGATCCGCATACCAAAACCTGTGAGGCCATGCTGGAGCTACCAGCAGAACAAACGAGCATTCCTTTAGAATCTTGGAGAATACTCTTGGAAGAAGAACTAGAGGCGGAAAGATATAGGCAGGATGATACTTCCAAGGAAGTGATAATGTATCCACTGCTTCCGCCCGAGGATCCCGGGATCTGGACAGATACCAGGGAAGTTTCTTGTTTAGATGAGAAGCCATCAGATCTATTTCTGGGAGTTCCCACATTTGAACAATCTGAAGAAATACCTCTGGGTGAAGAGACCATTCGCCCGGATGCAACGTTTGGCGACTGAGATAATCCGCTTCCCAATTGTCTATACCTGGGATATGAACCGCAGAGATTAGACAGGAGCTGGATTCCGCCCAAACCAAAATTCGAGATACTTCTTTCATAGCCAGAGGACTGTGATTCCCTCCTTGATGATTGATGTATGCCACAGCTGTGACATTGTCTATCTGAAAACAAATGAACAACTCTCTCTTCAGAAGAGGCCAAGACTGAAGAGCTCTGAAAATTGCACGGAGTTCAAAATATTGAACGGTAATCTCACCTCCTGAGATTCCCAAACCCCTTGTGCCGTCAGAGACCCCCACACAGCTCCCCAACCTGTAAGACTTGCATCTGTTGAGATTATAGTCCAGGTCGGAAGAACAAAGAAGCCCCCTGAACTAAACGATGGTGAACTGTCCACCATGTCAGAGAGTGTCGTATAATCGGTTTAAAGATATTAATTGAGATATCTTTGTGTAATCCCTGCACCACTGGTTCAGCATACAGAGCTGAAGAGGTCGCATGTGAAAACGAGCAAAGGAGATCGCATCCGATGCGGCAGTCCTAAGACCTAAAATTTCCATGCATAAGGCTACCATGAATGATTGTGACTGAAGGTTTTGACAAGCTGATATCAATGTTAAATTTCTCTTATCTGACAAGGACAGAGTCATAGACACTGAATCTATCCGGAAACCTAAAAAGGTTACCCTTGTCTGAGGAAACAATGAACTGAATGGTAAATTGATCCTCCAACCATGATCTTGAAGAAACAACACAAGTCGATTCGTATGAGATTCTGTGAAAATGTGAAGACTGAGCAAGTACCAAGATATTGTCCAAATAAGGAAATACCAAAACCCTGTTCTCTGATTACAGACAGAAGGGCACTGAGAACCTTTGAAAAAAATTCTTGGAGCTGACGCTAGGCCAAACGGTAGAGCCACAAAACTGGTAATGCTTGTCTAAAAAGAGAATCTCAGAAACTAAAAGTGATCTGGATGAATCGGAATATGCAGATATACATCCTGTAAATCTATTGTAGACATATAATGCCCTTGCTAAACAAAAGGCAGGATAGTCCTACAGTTACCATCTTGAATGTTGGTATCCTTACATAACGATTCAATATAGATAGATCCGGAACTGGTCTGAAGGAATTGACCTTCTTTGGTACAATGAAGAGATAAAATAAAACCCCAGCCCCTGTTCCAGAACTGGAACTGGCATAATTACTCCAGCCAACTCTAGATCTGAAACACATTTCAGAAATGCTGAGCCTTTGCTGTGTTTACTGGGACACGGGAAAGAAAAAAATCTCTTTGCAGGAGGCCTTAACTTGAAGCCAATTCTGTACCTTTCTGAAACAATGTTCTGAAACCAGAGATTGTGAACGGAATTGATCCAAATTTCCTTGAAGAAAACATAAACTGCCCCATACCAGCTGAGCTAGAATGAGGGCCGCACCTTCATGGGTATTTAGGAGCTGGCTATAGGTTTCTATAAGGCTTGGATATATTCCAAACTGGAAAAGGTTTCCAAACTGATACCGCTCCTGAGGATGAAGGACCAGGCTTTTGTTCCTTGTTGTGAGGAAAGGAACGAAAATGATTATTAGACCTAAATTTACCTTAGATTTTTTATCCTTTGGTAAAAAAATTCCCTTCCCTCCAGTAACAGTTGAGATAATAGAATCCAACTGAAAATCGAATAATTTATTACCCTGGAAAGAAAAGGAAAGCAAAGTTGACTTAGAAGACATATCAGCATTCCAAGTTTTAAGCCATAAAGCTTTTCTAGCTAAAATAGCTAGAAACATATACCTGACATCAACTCTAATGATATCAAAAGATGGTATCACAAATAAAATTATTAGCATGTTATAGAATAATAATAATGCTATAAAATTATGATCTGTTACTTTTTGCGCTAAAGCTTCTAACCAAAAAGTTGAAGCTGCAGCAACATCCGCTAAAAATATAGCAAGTCTAAGAAGATTACCTGAACATAAGTAAGCTTTTCTTAGAAAGGATTCAATTTTCCTATCTAAAGGATCCTTAAATGAAGTACTATCTGCCATAGGAATAGTAGTACGTTTAGCAGGAGTAGAGACAGCCCCATTAACCTTAGAGATTTTGTCCCAAAACTCTAATCTGTCAGATGGCACAGGATATAATTGCTTAAACGTTTAGAAGGAGTAAATGAATTACCCAAATTATTCCATTCCCTGGAAATTACTTCAGAAATAGCATCAGGGAGAGAAAACACTTCTGGAATAACTACAGGAGATTTAAAAACCTTATTTAAACGTTTAGATTTAGTATCAAGAGGACCAGAATCCTCTATTTCTAATGCAATTAATACTTCTTTAAGTAAAGAACGAATAAATTCCATCTTGAACAAATACAAAGATTTATCAGCATCAACCTCTGAGACAGAAACCTCTGAACCAGAAGAACCATTATCAGTATCAGAATGATGATGTTCATTTAAAAATTCATCTGCAAAAAAGAGAAGTTTTAAAAGACTTTTATGTATACTAGAAGGAGAAATAACAGACATAGCCTTCTTAATGGATTTAAAAAATAAAATCTCTTATATTATCAGGAACACTCTGAAAATTAGATGTTGACGGAACAGCAACAGGTAATGTAACAGTACTAAAGGAAATTTTATCTGCATTAATAAGTTTGTCATGACATGCAATACAAACAACAGCTGGAGAAACAGATACCAAAAGTTTATAGCAGATACACTTAGCTTGGTAGCTCCAGCACTGGGCAGCGATTTTCCTGAAGTATCTTCTGACTCAGTTGCAATGTGGAACATCTTGCAATATGTAAAAGAAAATACAACATATAAAGCAAAATTGATCAAATTCCTTAAATGACAGTTTCAGGAATGGGAAAAAAATGCCAGTGAACAAGCTTCTAGCAACCAGAAGCAATAAATAATGAGACTTAAATAATGTGGAGCCAAAAATGACGCCCATATTTTTTAGCGCCAAAAAAGACGCCCACATTAATTGGCGCCTAAATGCTTTTGGCGCCAAAAAATTACGCCACATCCGGAACGCCGACACTTTTGACGCAAAAAAACGTCAAAAAATGACGCAACTTCCGGCGACACGTATGACGCCGGAAACAGAAAAAAAATTTTGCGCCAAAAAAGTCCGCGCCAAGAATGACGCCATAAAATGAAGCATTTTCAGCCCCCGCGAGCCTAACAGCCCACAGGGAAAAAGTCAAATTTTTTAAGGTAAGAAAAAATGATTGAAACAAATGCATTTATCCCAAGTATGAAACTGACTGTCTGAAAATAAGGAATGTTGAACATCCTGAGTCAAGGCAAATAAATGTTTGAATACATATATTTAGAACTTTATAAAAAAGTGCCTAACCATAGCTTAGAGTGTCACAGAAAATAAGCTTACTTACTTACCCCAGGACACTCATCTACATGTTGTAGAAAGCCAAACCAGTACTGAAACGAAAATCAGCAGAGGTAATGGTATATATATAAGAGTATATCGTCGATCTGAAAAGGGAGGTAAGAGATAAATCTCTACGACCGATAACAGAGAACCTATGAAATAGACCCCGTAGAAGGAGATCATTGCATTCAAATAGGCAATACTCTCCTCACATCCCTCTGACATTCACTGCACGCTGAGAGGAAAACCGGGCTCCAACCTGCTGCGGAGCGCATATCAACGTAGAATCTAGCACAAACTTACTTCACCACCTCCATAGGAGGCAAAGTTTGTAAAACTGAATTGTGGGTGTGGTGAGGGGTGTATTTATAGGCATTTTAAGGTTTGGGAAACTTTGCCCCTCCTGGTAGGAATGTATATCCCATACGTCACTAGCTCATGGACTCTTGCTAATTACATGAAAGAAATATATATTTGGTTAAAAAAAAACATCAGATATATGTAGAAATATTTACCGGTAATTATGAATAAATAGAACATTTTCCATTACGTAAAGAACATTGGAATATTAAATATTTATATTTTCATGTCAGGTTATCGCTAATAACAATATGTGATGGTGTTTGCGCAAGAGTGGTTTTTTTTACCACTTTATTTTTCTCCATTGTCTTCTATGGGGGATACGTGAAAGTGCACACAATATTATTAATAATAATATATGTTAGGATTTTTGTGCAAGTCGGGTTGCCGCTAGAGCAAAAACAGTTTACTTTCAACTTGTAATACCAGCGCAAAAATAATTCTAGCGGAATTGTCACAAAAACGGAAATGCAAAATACCGCTCCACTTGTAATCTAGCCCTTAATATATTAAACAACAATATTTAGACAGATGAGGATTCTGAAACTATGCAGCTCCAAAGTCAGGATTCTACTGTTTCCCTGTAATTTCGATTAAGATGAAAGCTGATATGCAAATGTTAATGTTTTAAATCACACTTTATGTAGAGATACCTATAATAAGGGTTGTCAAAGTATACTTTAAGAAATGATAAAAAACGCTTCCACTTAAGTCAACTACGAGGAAGCTTGAGCGTTGTAATTATGTGGTACTTTAAAAAGAAGCTAACTTTGCATTGTGAACACTGGCCACACAAAACAACTAACAAGAGGTGGTGATGACCTCAATCCTACCCTAGAAATCCAAAGGAAAACTCAGAACTCTGAACTCGCTAGAATGAGAAGAGAGTAGTTATCAGGGAGCAGGGAGCGCATTTTAAAAATTAAATCCTGCATCCAATATACATTTTACAATCACCTCAATTTTTGCATGCAAATGTTTTCCTATTAGGGTAATATGTATTTTGCACACAATCTCACAACCATTTAGTATGGAAAAATAAAACAGCGAGAACTGTAGGGGAAAAATGCATCTCAAATAAAAACAGTAAACAGCAGCTGCTGGTATAAAAAAAATGCACACCTTAAATACACTATTGCATCTAATTTATTTTCAAAAGGTTTTAAATCCCTTGCAAACATTGTACGATGACTAAAAATATTAACATACTATAAGTAGCAAAATTTTAATGTTAAAGAGTTTTTTTGAACAGCATTCAAAACTGAGACAATTGATAGTACATTTTGCCTTTAACTGAAAACTGATTTTTTTTTTGGAAAAAAAATAGATGAGACTGATATAAATTAGAAATAAGGTTCCATACCACAAATCTAACAGTGGTCTAGATTACAAGTACAAGCTTTTTAGCGAATGTACAATGTCACCTCATTGAAAAAATATATATTTTTGCTGTGAACGTCTGGAGCCGTTTAGGTTAGCAGTGATGCAGTGGCGAAATAAAGATACCTTCTACACAGTTTCTTTAAACTCATGAATGAAGGTCATCTTTATATTTAGGGGAAAACAATCATTAATCCAAAAGCTCAATTGTAGGCCATATTAACCCATTCAGTAATAAGAATTTCAGAGAAAAACTTTACCAAAGTGCAGGATAATGTTTAGCCTTTTTGATATCACTCCATTTAAACAGAAATAGAATCTTGTTTTTTTTATTTATTTTGTTTTGGAGACAACCCAAGGTATTGATCTAGGCCCTTTTTGGTATATTTCATGCAACTGTTTCACCGCCAAATGTGATCATAATTAAAAAAGCAGCTAATTGCAGCTGCGCACCACACTTCTAATATTCAGTAGTGAAAGGTACCTTGTTAGGTGAATTTTAGCTGTAGTGTAGAGATTACCCTCCCACCTGACACCTTCAACCCCCTGATCCCTCCCAAACAGCTCTCTTCCCTCCCTCACCCCCCAATGGTCACCACCATCTTAAACGGATAGAAAGGTCACAAATAAAATTTGAATGGGTGCATTTGACTTTTAAATCTAAGCATTTTGGCAGTATAGCTCCATTAGCAAAAATGCTTCTAATAAAAGTTATTACTGTTTTTCTGCAGCATACGCACATATCCTGTGAGGGCCCATGCACCAGTATTCAAACATCATGTCTGCTCAGAGAGCTGGTGATGGTGTGTATTGCTTTTAAAAACATACTTTGTGCCATAGAAGCCACTGCTGACTCTTTGAGAAGGTAAAGTGTTTGAATACTGGTGCACAGGCCCTCAAAGGATATGTGCATATGCCACTGAAAAACAGTAATAACTTTTACTAGAAGCATTTTTGTTAATAGAAGTATATTGCAAACATGCTTAGATTTCAAATTTAAGTGCACCCAAGCAAATTTCCCTTTAGACCTTTCTATTCCTTTAAATACTGGCAGATAGTCCCCATTATTCTGGCCCCATCATATTGGCCCCATCATATCCATTTTCTGTAGCGTACAGCCCATACTCGATCCTCCCTCAGCAAATCTTTTTTCTGTGGTGTAGGAAACCTCCCCTTTCTCCCCTCCCTCCCCCTCCTGTGATGTATTCTGCTAACTTCCCTCCTCCCTCTTTTACCACATCAAACCACCCACAGCATCACTGCAAGCCAATACAGACAGTGAAACAGAGTGCTCAACTGTAGGCCATATTAACCCCTTCAGTATTAGGAATTTCAGAGAAAAACCTTTTCAAAGTGCAGGATAATTTTTAACCTTTTTGATATCTCTCCATTTAAACAGAAATAGAACCTTGTTTTTTTATTTATATTTTTAGGAGACAATCTAAGATATTGCTCTAGGCCCATTTTGGTATATTTCATGCAATGCAACCATTTCACCACAAAATGCGATCATAAAAAAAATAAATCATTAACTTTTTCACAAATGTTGTGTTTCTCACTATAATTATGTACACACAACTTGTGTAGTCATAAGACAAATGGTTGTAAAAGCTTCTCTGGGATCCCCTTTGTTCAGAAATAGCAGAGATGCATGGCTTTGGCATTGGTTTTTAGTAATTAAAAGGCTGCTTATTGCAGCTGAATACCACACTTCTAATATTCGGTAGTGAAGGGGTTAGTCAGGTAGCTTGTAAGGTGAATTTTAGCTGTAGTGTAGAAATTACCCTCCTACCTGACACCTTCCACCCCCTGATCCCTCCCAAACAGCTCTCTGGTGCAAGGGCCCTCACAGGATATGTGTGTATGCCACTGAAAAACAGTGATAACATTTACAAGAAGCATTTTTGTTTATCAAAGTATATTGCAAACATGCTTGGATTTCAAATTGAAGTGTACCCAAACAAATTTCCTTTTTGACCTTTCTATTCCTTTAATTACTGGCAGATAGTCCCCATTCCCACAACCCCGTCATGTCCCTTTTCTGCAGAGTAGCAGCCCATACTCCCCCTACTTCAGCAAATCTTTTTTCTGTAGTGTAGGGAACCACCCCTTTCTCTCCTCCCTCCCCCCTCCTGTGATGCATTCTGCCACCTTCCAGCCTCCCTCCTTTACCTCACCAAACCACACACAGCATCACTGCAAGCCAATACAGACAATGAGCACGCAAGTGATAACTAATTATAGCGTGTCCCGTAGAATTTTGTGGGGAGAATGAGTGAGAGTGGTCACAATATCTAAAAGTCCTGAAGTTAGCACGCCTGAGTCTTTCACTCGCACGCTAACCTTTTACTTTTAACTTGTAATACGTGTGCTAATCCGGCCATGCTATTTTTTTTATTTTGACCGTAATGCTCAAGCTAAAACACACACATTAGCATGCAATTTGTAATCTGGTCCATATTGTTTTACCCCATTTGCTACTGAGAATTTCACAGAAAAACTTGCCCAAAGTCAGGAATTTTTTTAGCATTTTTGCTATAACCCCCGTTTAGAAACAGAAATAGAGCCTTTGTTTTTTTTTTTGTTTTTATTTACCTATGAAAACTATCCTAATGTAAAAGGATGATCTTCCTGGAGTCATTTTGAAGTAATTGATGATTCCAGACTAGTCATCAGTAGCCGCCATCCTGAAGTATGCCCACAGGCCAAAATATTTAAATGAGATGACCCTAGAGTCATTCAGTGGCTGTTCATGCTTGTGAAGTAATAAGTAAGGTAATCTGCTAATCATTCTGAAGTCATCGCCCAGAGGTTTTTTACCTAAATTAATTACTTTACAAGCTTGATGATGTGCAAATTACTTCTTAAGCAGTACTACTGCAGTCATAAGACAAATGGTTGAAAAAGCTTCCCCCCACTGGTCACTACCATTTTAGGTGCTGGCAGACAGCTAGCCAGTATGCAGCTGAGTCAAATTACAGAAAAGGCGACTAAATCAATAATAAAAGTAAATTGAGTTTTTAGTACTTAGAATGTAACATTTTATATAAAAAAAAAAACTCAAACTGTTTCTTATTTTTCTTGTTAACATTTTCTATTGCTTGATCGAGCCCCTTTAAGAACTTTTCTTTTTTGGAGTGTCTCTTTAAGTAGCCCTATGCACATTCTGGAGAGCTGTCTTTTTCCCAATCTCACAGCAAGTGACTGAACCAGAGCACTTTGGCAGCTGCCAATTTCACACAGCTATGTGAAAGCTAATACTCCAGGCTTCTCTTCACTTCCCAGGAGTTAAAAGCCTGCATTAATTCCCGCTATTATTCCCTTGCTATAGTGCATGGCGGTGGTACAGTACAGTTTCATACAAAAAAGGGAGTGGGTTGTTAATTGCAATATGTCTAGAAAAGAAAGAAAATATAAATGCATGACAGCTGCTGAAGAAAAGCTTGGCTGCATCTTCATTCACAAGAGATTGTTACAGCATTTTATCCTAAATGTATTTTTTTAGATGAATAATTGCTATACAGTAGAACACAGACATTGTTATTGCAGTCTGTCTATATTTGCTTCATGACAAAAGTGTTTTATGTGTATAGTTTAGTGAATATTTTCATGTGTTCATCCTGTTTTACACAGTAATTTAACCAAACATTAGATAGCTCATGTCAGAGTCTGCGGGGATTGGCTCATTAAAACAAATAATACTTCACTCACATGTTTTGAAATTGTAAAAATGAGATGTTTCAAGAGCCCTTCATTATGACAATACATATTATGGACATATGTATCAAGCTCCGTATGAAACTTGAGGCGCCTTCAGGCTTGCCGGAAACAGAAGACCGCTGCTCCATAACTTGTCCGCCTGCTCTGAGGCGGCGGACAGAAATCCACTCGATCAAATACGATCTGGTTGATTGACAACCCCTGCTAGCGGCCGATTGGCTGCGAATCTGCAGGGGGCGGCATTGCACCAGCAGTTCACAAGAACTGCTGGTGCAATGATATACGCTGTCTGCATTTATCGATGTGCAGCGGACATGATACGCTACTTAGTATCATGTTCGCTCGCACATTGTTAAATATGCCCCAATAACTGAAATCCATCCATCTATAGGTATTCCTAAAACATACAATGCACCTTACTTTGTCCAAGGAGACACTCCTGGTGTGTCGGTAAATTATGATGGTATGTTTATGCCTATAATATATACATATATATATACATACACTGTATATATATATATATATATATATATTATATATTATATATTATATATTGTATATATTGTGGCCGGACTTTTAGCCGACAGACATTTGGCAGATGGACATTTGGCCGACGGACATTTGGCCGAAACACAAGTGGCTGTCAGATAACAGTCCGGCCACAAGATAGATAGATTTGATAGATAGATACATAGATTAGATAGATAGATCAATAGATGCAATAGATACATTTGATAGATACAATAGATAGATAGATTTGATAGATAAATAGATAGATTTGATAGATAGATAGATAATTTCCCAGACAGAGAATTACAAGACGTGCGGTCTGGGACCCATGGTAAGGTTCCCAGAGGCAGTTGCGGCGTCCGAGGCTCTGATTAGAACAGAGCACTCTGGAACGTATCTGCCCTCTGCCGAAATCGGAACATTCTTTAGCTTTCTGTCTGTCGGCCAAATGTCCGTCTGCCAAATGTCTGTCGGCCAAATGTCCGTCTGCCAAATGTCCTTCTGCATTTTGTCAGAGCACCATATATATATATATATATATATATACATACACACAAACTCATATATATATATATATATATATATATATATATATATATATATATATATATATATATATATATATATATATATATATATATATATACACACAGGGAGTGCAGAATTATTAGGCAAGTTGTATTTTTGAGGATTAATTTTATTATTGAACAACAACCATGTTCTCAATGAACCCAAAAAACTCATTAATATCAAAGCTGAATAGTTTTGGAAGTAGTTTTTAGTTTGTTTTTAGTTATAGCTATTTTAGGGGGATATCTGTGTGTGCAGGTGACTATTACTGTGCATAATTATTAGGCAACTTAACAAAAAACAAATATATACCCATTTCAATTATTTATTTTTACCAGTGAAACCAATATAACATCTCAACATTCACAAATATACATTTCTGACATTCAAAAACAAAACAAAAACAAATCAGTGACCAATATAGCCACCTTTCTTTGCAAGGACACTCAAAAGCCTGCCATCCATGGATTCTGTCAGTGTTTTGATCTGTTCACCATCAACATTGCGTGCAGCAGCAACCACAGCCTCCCAGACACTGTTCAGAGAGGTGCACTGTTTTCCCTCCTTGTAAATCTCACATTTGATGATGGACCACAGGTTCTCAATGGGGTTCAGATCAGGTGAACAAGGAGGCCATGTCATTAGATTTTCTTCTTTTATACCCTTTCTTGCCAGCCACGCTGTGGAGTACTTGGACGCGTGTGATGGAGCATTGTCCTGCATGAAAATCATGTTTTTCTTGAAGGATGCAGACTTCTTACTGTAACCACTGCTTGAAGAAGGTATCTTCCAGAAACTGGCAGTAGGACTGGGAGTTGAGCTTGACTCCATCCTCAACCCGAAAAGGCCCCACAAGCTCATCTTTGATGATACCAGCCCAAACCAGTACTCCACCTTCACCTTGCTGGCGTCTGAGTCGGACTCGAGCTCTCTGCCCTTTACCAATCCAGCCACGGGCCCATCCATCTGGCCCATCAAGACTCACTCTCATTTCATCAGTCCATAAAACCTTAGAAAAATCAGTCTTGAGATATTTCTTGGCCCAGTCTTGACGTTTCAGCTTGTGTGTCTTGTTCAGTGGTGGTCGTCTTTCAGCCTTTCTTACCTTGGCCATGTCTCTGAGTATTGCACACCTTGTGCTTTTGGGCACTCCAGTGATGTTGCAGCTCTGAAATATGGCCAAACTGGTGGCAAGTGGCATCTTGGCAGCTGCACGCTTGACTTTTCTCAGTTCATGGGCAGTTATTTTGCGCCTTGATTTTTCCACACGCTTCTTGCGACCCTGTTGACTATTTTGAATGAAACGCTTGATTGTTCGATGATCACGCTTCAGAAGCTTTGCAATTTTAAGAGTGCTGCATCCCTCTGCAAGATATCTCAATATTTTTGACTTTTCTGAGCCTGTCAAGTCCTTCTTTTGACCCATTTTGCCAAAGGAAAGGAAATTGCCTAATAATTATGCACACCTGATATAGGGTGTTGATGTCATTAGACCACACCCCTTCTCATTACAGAGATGCACATCACCTAATATGCTTAATTGGTAGTAGGCTTTTGAGCCTATACAGCTTGGAGTAAGACAACATGCATAAAGAGGATGATGTGGTCAAAATACTCATTTGCCTAATAATTCTGCACTCCCTGTATATATATGTGTGTGTTTTGATGTTTCAGGGACTTCAATTCCATTCCTCAGATTGAAGTCCTCGAAATGTTAGTAAAATGCTTTTTGCACTTTTTTGTCCAAAATCCTGTGAGTGCTTTGGCTGGATTGTTTATTCTGACTTTATTAGCACTCCACCAAACTTTATAATAGGTACTATGAATTACAGTAGGTAGAATTTTCCTGGCATTCACCACACCCATGATTCATAACTCCAGACAGAAGTGTAACTAAAAACATCAGGGCCCTGGTGCAAGAATCCATGAAGGACTCCGAAATCAAAATTTGCCCTGGGCCACACTTAAATGGACAGTTCACCCAAAAAAATTCTCCCCTTTAAATTATTCCCAATGATCCTTTTAACCTGCTAGAGTGTATTAAATTGGTTACAAGTAGCTCCTTTACTCCTATTTCAGAATTTGAAATAGCTGATTTAGCCTGTGGTATCGCCACCTATACTGAACAAATTAATACTGGAGTATAGGCTATTGAATAGCCTAAGTATACACAGCCAGCAGAAGAGATTACACTCTCAGTGGGATGCAGGATAGTTAAGTAATAAAACGATCATTTTCCATTGTTCTCTCTATGTATTGAGCTTTGGTGTTCCAGCCAAATAAAAGATAAGGAAGCAAGTCTGTGTACACAAACTTAGAACATAATGAGATCTGATATCACCTTTAAGTTCAACCCATTGTAATAGGCTGTGGTTTCAAAGCACAAAATTAGCTACTTCATATACACAAATAAGCATGCAAATGGAGTTTCTCAAATATTTTATACTCTGCAGTTGGTATAACAAGTCATTTAAAATACATTAATGGAAAAACTATTTTACAGTGTACTGTCCCTTTAAATTCTAAAGTGCAACATAAATACTCCTGGATGTTCCATGCTTCACTGTCATGCATACACGAATACACAGACAAACACCTATAGGCACATACACAAATATACATTCACAGACCACATATAAACAGGAACTCACAGACATTAACATGTGCACACACAAAGGCACCCTCATACACACACACAACACAAATACATCAACATAGATGCTGAAGCGCAGCAAATATATACACAGGCTACCACATACTTTCAGATGTAAGCTTTGGGATAAAAATGTTATCGGGATCATTATAATGCTAACAGTTTTTGAATTATAAGTAGTAATGAATGGTGAAGCAGTTAATATCTATTTTCCTATTAAAATCCCCAGCCAAATCTTTACCATACTTTTATTCTAGGATTTCTTGTTTTATGATGAAATCTTAACACATTTTGGGGCTGGCAGCACAGACCCTCTGTGTGATTATTTTCTAAAAACACTACTATCACTTTTGGGGGACAGTTAGAAAATAAATGCTTTGCTTTTATTGTAAAAAGGGGTTGTATTTTGTAGGACAATGCCCTACAAAAAGCCTTTCTAAGGGTTATTGCTATAGTAACTTTTAGTGTTAGACTAGTTTTTTTTATTTTGGGGTGTTTTTTAAGGGGGGCTTTAGTTTTAGAATAGGCAAACTGTTTTTTTTTAATTTAATGGCAGGTTGCTGTTTTTTGTTAACTTAAAGGGACAGTCTAGTATAAATTAAACTTTCATTATTCAGATAGGACTTTTAATTTTAATCAACTTTCCAATTTACTTTTATCATCAAATTTGCTTTTTTTCTCTTTGTATTCTTAGTTTAAAGGGACACTCAGGTCAAATTACATTTTCATGATTCAGATACAGCGTGTAATTTTAAACAACTTTCCAATTTACTTCTATTAAAAAAAATGTGCACAGTCTTTTATATTTACACTTTTTGAGTCACCAGCTCCTACTGAGCATGTGCAAGAATTCACTGACTATACGTATATGCATTTGTAATTGGCTGATTGCTATCACATGGTACAGGGGGAGTGGAAATATACATAACTTTGAAATTTGTTAGAAAAAAATCTAATACTTATTTGAAATTCAGAGTAAATGCTATTGTATTGTCTTGTTATCTTGCATTTGTTGATTATGCAAATCTACTGTGTTGACTGGTCCTTTAAACTAAACATAGGTAGGCTCATATGATAATTTCTAAGCCTTTGAGGGCTGCCTCTTATCACATGCTTTTTAAATCTCTTTTCAACACAAAGAGACAGTGGGCCATATAGATAACACTGTGTTCAGGCACATGGGGTTATTTAAGATCTAGCACAACACAGTGCTAAATGCAGGACAATAGATAATAAACAGTCACAGTCATGTGATCAGGGAGCTGGAAGAAGGTTCTTAGATACAAGGTAATCACAAAGGTAAAAAGTATATTAATTTAACTGTGTTGGTTATGCAAAACTGGGTAATGGGTAATAAAGGGATTATCTATCTTTTAAGACAATAACAATTCTATGGTAGACTGTCCCTTTAAAAGGTGTTAGGTTAGGGGTGTTAGCTGTTTAGCAGGGGTTAGTGGTTAGTGGGTACTTTGCGATGGGCGTTGTGGCAATCTAGGGGTTATTAGTGTTGTGGGGTACTTTGCAATGTGGTGGTTTAGGGGTTATTAGTGTAGTGTGGTACTGTGGGATGTGGGGTCTTGGTGGTTTAGGGGTTAATAGTGTAGCAGGGTACTTTATGATGTGGGGGTTTAGGGGTTAATAGTGTAGCGGATACTTTGTGATATGGGTGTGTGGCATTTTAGGAGTTAATAGTGTAGGGGAGTAACTTGCGGTGGGCTATGTGGCAGTTTAGGGGTTAATAGTGTAGTTTAGTGCATCTTTTTCCTCCAGCAAAACTCATTTTGCTAACTTTCAAGTCAAAGTTTGAGCGTTAAATGCGAATGCATCTGAGTGATCGCATTCACTTTGAACTTGTAATATGAGCGCACATTGCCACACACAGAAAATACTTGGAGGGTAAATTACTGTGAGTTTGCGTAAACAAATTTATGGTAATTTAAACAGTGCGCAACTTGTAATATGGAGCTGAGCATAAAAAAAAACATGATCTTGCGATCGCATTTATGCTCCTCACAGTAACAATAGCATTCCACTTATAATATAGCGATATATCCTTGAATGTAGAAAATAAGGATCCAAGTTTGCCCTTAAAGGTAATCAGAATAATCACACAATTTTAATGCAGTCCTCCCAGAGTATGCAAGAGACGCTCACTATGGGCAAAATTACAAGTTATGCGGTACGGTGCGGTATGGCTATACCACTGAAAAATTGGCCATTGTGCGCGGAATATGCAGGTCTCCCGTATTACAAGTCGCGCCGGTACAGCTATACCGCTACCACTTTAGCCTTTACGCAACTCTCCATTCCGCACTCAAAAGATTACTTTTGAGTGCAGGATTTTCATCCGTCTGTATTACAGGTTGTGCGGTCCGGCTATTACGCTAGCGTTATAGTCTATACAGCCGCAATCCATTCTGCTATCTGAGACCAGTAGTTATGGATTTTGCGAAACAAAAATGTAAAATTATACATCGCCAACACTAAATAAACCTATTAACCCTTAAACTTGATGCATTTTATTTCTTTCCGTATACAAAATCATCAATTTCTGTTAGGAATACCACTACTGGCCAGCAGGAGGAGGCAAAGAGCACCACAGACAAGCTGTTAAAGCAGTGCTTTCCAAACTGTGTGTCGGCAGCAGTGTGTAGGTGTGACCCTGCTTCAGCACAAATTTTTTTAAATTTAATTATTTTTTTTTAAATAGTTTTTTGGTTTCTGACTTTCCACCTGCCTGCTACACAGATATCACATGGTTGACACGTGATTGATACCTAGGGGGTCACAGATCATCTTAACCAATTGGCACAGCTCAGTGGGAACTGAATGTATTACCATTGGCGACACATTGGCTCGTGACTGCAAGTGTAGCCAGTGAGTGGGACAGCAGTGTGTTTGCAGCCCGGGCAGTAGTCAGTCGGACTCACAGAGCTCTGAGGGCGGCAGCTTAAACGCTGAGCAGAAGTCAGTGGGATTTTTTTGCAACTAGCTCCCAGTAGTGCATTGCTGCTCCTGTTCTTGATATATGGATAGGAAGTGGAAGCTTAAAAATGCTTGATGATGAAATGCGAGTGTCTTTAGCTAATATTACACCAAATATTCTGAAACTGTTCATCCCATCAACCTCATACATCCCATTAAAATAGTAAGTAGCTATTAGTGATATTAAACTTTTTTTAATTCTTGCACATACTTACTGTTACTTGTAAATACATTTTGTTATTATATCATTTATGTATGTGTCCGTATCTCTTAAAACAAGTTAGTTTAACCTCCTGTTTGCTAGTACAACTGAATTACCGTGTCGCGAAATGATGTAGGTCTAAAAAGTGTGTCACCAACATGAAAAGTTTGGAAAGCTCTGTGTTAAAGGAACACTAAACCCACATTTTTTTTTCTTTCATGATTCAGATAGAGCATGCAATTTTAAGCAACTTTCTAATTTACTCCTATTATCAATTTTCTTCATTCTCTTGCTATCTTTATTTAAAAAGCAGGAATGTGTAGCATAGGAGCCGGCCCATTTTTTTTATTGATAACCTGGGTTACGCTTGCTTATTGGTGGCTAAATGTCAACCATTAAGCAAACGCTATCCATGGCGCTGAACCTAAAATGGGCTAATTGCTAAGATTTACATTCCTGTTTTTTAAATAAAGATAGCAAGATAACAAAGAAAAATTGATAATAGGAGTAAATTAGAAAGTTGCTTAAAAATTCATGCTCTATCTGAATCATGAAAGAAAAACATGTGGGCTTAGTATCCCTTTAAGTATCACTTCCCGTCCCACAATCCCTAGTCATTCAACTGAAGGAAAATGGAAAAAAGGAAATAACACAAGGTGTAGAAGTGCCTGAGGTTAAAGTTAAAGAGACAGTCAAGTCCAAAAAAAACTTTCATGTTTCACATAGGGCATGTAATTTTAAACAACTTTCCAATTTACTTTTATCACCAATTTTGCTTTGTTCTCTTGGTATTCTTAGTTGAAAGCTAAACCTAGGAAGGCTCATATGATAATGTCTAAGCCCTTGAAGGCCGCCTCTAATCACATGCTTTTGTATTTGCTTTTCACAGCAGGGGAGAGCTAGTTCCTGTAAGCCATATAGATAACATTGTGAGCACGCCTGTGAATTGTGGCAGACACTGCACTAATTGGCTAAAATGAAAGTCAATAGATAATAAATAAAATGTCATGTGATCAGGGGGCTGTCAGAAGATACTTAGATACAAGGTAATCACAGAGGTAAAAAGTGTATTAATATAACCGTGGTGGCTGTGCAAAACTGGGGAATGGGTAATAAAAGGATTATCTATCTTTTAAAACAACAATAATTCTGGTGTTGACTGTCCCTTTAAAAATAACTGTCTTAAAATTAAGAGCGGGCCGTGGACTCACCATATCCGGAAATAAATAAATTTATCGGGTAAATATAAATTTAGTTTTCTTTCCTAAGATACGGTGATTCCACGGAATCATCTATTGGGAACCAATACCCAAGCTAGAGGACACAGATGATTAAGGAGGGACAAGACAGGTAACCTAAACAGAAGGCACCACTGCTTGAAGAACCTTTCTTCCAAAAGAACCTCAGCCAAGGCAAAAGTATGTAATGAAAACCCAAGTTGCAGCCTTGCAAATTGTTCCACAAATGTTTCATCTTTAAAATCCCAAGCAGAGGAGACAGCCCACTTGGAATGAGCTGTAAAACTCTCAGAAGGCTGCTAACAGCAATCTCATAAATCAAGCAAAATATAATTCTCAACCAGAGAGTAAGAGCAGTAGCAGAAGCTTTCCGACCTTTACGTTTCACAGAGAAAACAACCAAAAAGGACAGAAGAATGGCGAAAATCCTTAGTCACCTGTAGATATAATTTAAGAGCACGCACAACATCCAAGTTGTGTAACAACCTTCCTTATGAGAAGAAGTAATAGAACTTAGAGAAGGAACAACAAGTTCTTGATTAATTTTCCTATCCAAAACAACTTTAGGAAGGAAACCTAAGTACGAAGAACCGCCTTATCGGCATGAAAGATAAGAAATGGCGAATCACACTGCAAAGCTGAGAGTTCCGAGACTCTCCAAGCAGAATAGATAGCAATAAGAAACAAAACCTTCCAAGATAACAACTTAATATCTATGGAATGCAATGGCTCAAATGGAGCCTGCTGAAAAACTTTAAGGACAAAGTTAAGAATCCAAGAAAGAACAACAGAAGTAACACGGGCCTGATTCTGTAAAAGGCTTGACAAAAAGATTGCACCATCTGACACGTCCGCCAGACGCTTATGGAGCAAAATAGAAAATGCAGATTCTGACCCTTCAGGGTACTGACTAACAAACCCTTCTCCAAAATTTCCTGGAGAGAAAACAAAATCCTGGGAATCCTGACCCTACTCCAAAAGTAGCCCTTGAATTCACACCAATAAGATATAAACGCCAGAACCTTTGGCAAATCTTACTAGTAACAGACTTGCGAGCCTGAATCATGGTCTCAATGACCAACTCAGAAAAATCACGTTAAGACAGAATGAAGCGTTAAATCTCCAAGTAGAAAACTTCAGAGAAATGAATAATAGACCCTGAATTAGAAGGTCCCTCCTCAGGGATAACCACCAAGATGGAGGAAATACATCCCCGCTAGGTCTTTATCCAGATCCTGCAAGACTATGCAGAAACTGTTAAAAATACTGATGCCCACTCCTATGAGACACAAGCAAATACTCATGGAAGGAGAGCAAACTGAAGGACAGGGATGTCAGACTGAAAACCCAAGGAACCACCAGGGATTATAACAGAGCAGCCTGCTGATCTCTAGACACTTAAACGTAAAGAGAAAATTTGGCGTACTGCTATTTCCAACTCCAGCACTCCCCATTTGAGGGTTAACCTGGAGAACACCTCCAAGAGAAGCATCCACACCCCAGAATGATCTGACTCTCAAGAAGTCCACTTCCGGTATTGTGTCCATGCCAATCATGGCAAAGGAACTACAGGTTCCTCCCAGGTGGATAATGTCAACCGCTGAGATGAAATTATTCAACTAGAACATAAGACAACTTAGGCCAAATCAACTGAGTGACCAAGGTCACTATTACTCAGGAAGGTCTTAGGAAGCATGTGCCCCGAGACAGATGCTTCTGAGAAAAATCTACAGATTCTGGAGAATGCGTTCAATGATCCCGCTACCTCTTGAAAGGTAAGCGAGTGCTCTACCACTGGTTCCCCTCTCTGATCCAGAGGGAAAAATCTCATGTCAAGAGATCTAGATCTATCCTCCAAGACAGAGCCACAAGATCCCCGGTCCACTATCTGAACATACATAACAGTAGACTCTGAGATGGAATTGAGCAAAGGGATGATGTCCAATGAAGCAACTATCAGACTAATTACCTCCATACATTGAACCACTGAAGGCCAAACAGTAGAGTGCCGAAAGAGACAAGAGGATGAATCCTCAATTTTTTTACCTTTGTCAAAAATATTTTCAGAGATAGGGAAACTAATATGGTCCCTAAGAAACAACCCCTGTAGCTGGAACAAGGGAACTTATTTTCAGATTCACTTCCATCCAAGGGAATGAAGAAAACCAAAAAGATCTCTGTATGAGAGTTTGCTTGTTGAAAAGATAGCACCTGAACCAATATGACGTCCAGGAAGGGCACCACAGCAATTCCCTGAAACTTGATCACTGACAAAATTGTCCCCTCTGAGAGCCATGGCAATGCCAAAGGGAAGAGCCACAAACTGTCAGTCTTTGACAGAAAGGCAAAACTCAGGAACTTGAAAATACCCGTCCTCCAGGTCTATGGTCACCATAAACTGACCCTCCTAGACCAAAAGAAGAATGAAACCATTGGTTTCCATTTGTAGAACAGTATCCTGAGACAACTTGTTGAAACACTGTAGGTCTACCATAGGACACAAAAATTCCCTCTTTTTTGGGAACCACAAACAGGAATGAATAAAATCCTAGACCCTGTTCCATTACAGAAACTGGAACTATCACTCACAGGGAAGAGAAGTCCCAAAGGCACTACAAAAATTCCTCACTGTTATCTGGCCTGCAGATAAAACTGAGAAGTAGAATGACTACTATGTAGTAACCCTGAGGTACTAAGTCCACAGCCTATCTGGGACATCTTGAATCCATGGTTGAAGACAAACAGAGAGATTCAACCCCCCACTTGGACAGATCCGGAATTGGAGGCAAACTCCCTTAGGTCTATTCATCTAGTCTTGTTGTAGAAAAAAACTTTTTCCACCCATAATATCAGAGCTATTCCTGTCAGATCAGGACCAAACCAAGATCTTACCCTTCTACGGATGCACCAGAAACTTGGACTCAGAGGGAAAATCCACTGTCCACAATGCCCAGTGGGCTAGCACATCAAAGCCAGATATCTTGGCTCCCGGCTGAAAAACTAGCATGATAGCATCAGAAATAAAATAATTGGCTAGCTTAAGAGCCTTAATTCTGTACTGGATCTCCTCCAAAGGAGTCTCCACCAAATTGGAATCAGACAAGGCATCGCACCAATAAGATACCGCACTTGACACAAAGGTCATACAAGCTTCCATGTAAGCCACCAGCTTAGTCCATTGATCCTGAAAATAACCGATATCATCTCTAGGAATCATAGTTCTCTTAGCCAGAGTACAAATGCCCTACTACTTTAGGCACTGTGCACTCTGATATTTAATGGAGACAGCGACAGGAAACATCTTTTTAAAGACAGGAGACGGGGAAAAAAGAAAACTTGACTTCTCCCATTCCTGTGAAATATCTCCTAGCACGGTATGGAACAGTAAAAACTTTCACAGAGGAACCTTAGTACTTATAAAGGTTACTAGATTCTTAGGGTTGACAACATCATACGTATTGCAGTCGCTCCAAAGTAGCCAAAACCTCCTTAACCATACACAAAGGTATTCAAGCTCAAATCTGAAGGATACTACTTCAGCATCAGATGAAGGTATTATACTGATCAAATCTGAGATTTCACCCTCAGAGGCTACTGATGGAGGCAACCAGTGTAGCAGTAGGAGGTACAGAAACCTTACTATCTGAATCTCTAATATTCCTCTTGAGATTTCCCTTTAGTAAAGGAAAAGCAGATAATGCCACAGATACCGCAGAAGATACCTGGGCAGCAAATTCTGCAGGCAAATAACTCCTCTAGGAGATTGAGAGGAACTACAGGACACTGCATGTGACACCATAAAAGGCTTGGGACGATTGAGGAGAAAGCTGTGGCATTGCCTAAACAGCATCATCCTGAGAGACATGAGGCAAAAAAATAATCGCCTAGATTACGAGTTCTGCGTTAGCCTTAAAAAGCAGTGTTAAGGGGTCCTAACGCTGCTTTTTAACGCCCGCTGGTATTACGAGTATGGCAGGTACAGGTGTACCGCTCACTTTTCTTCCGCGACTTTTGGCTACCGCAAATCCCCTTACGTCAATTGCGTATCCAATTTTTTTAATGGGATTTGCCTAACGCTGGTATTACAAGTCTTGGAAGAAGTGAGCGGTACAGCCTCTACCTCCAAGACTCCTACCGCATAAAAATGTCAGTAGTTAAGAGTTTTATGGGCTAACGCCGGAACATAAAGCTCTTAACTACAGTGCTACAAAGTCACTAACACCCATAAACTACCTATGAACCCCTAAACCGAGGCCCCCCCACATCACAAACACTATAATAAAATTATTTAACCCCTAATCTGCCTACCGGACATCACCGACACCTACATTATACCTATGAACCCCTAATCTGCTGCCCCTAACATAGCCAACACCTACATTATATTTATTAACCCCTAATCTGCCCCCCCCCCACGTCACCGCCACCTACCTACACTTATTAACCCCTAATCTGCCGACCGGACATCGCCGCCACTATAATAAATGTATTAACCCCTAAACCGCCGCAATCCCGCCTCGCAAACACTATAATACATTTTATTAACCCCTAATCTGCCCCCCCCAATGTCGCCGCCACCTACCTACAATTATTAACCCCTAATCTCCCGCCCCCAACGTCGCCGCTACTATAATAAAGTTATTAACCCCTAAACCTAAGTCTAACCCTAACCCTAACACCCCCCTAACTTAAATATAATTTAAATCAAACTAAATAAAATTACTAGTATTAAATACATTTTTCCTATTTAAAACTAAATACTTACCTATAAAATAAACCATAAGCTAGCTACAATATAACTAATAGTTACATTGTAGCTATTTTAGGATTTATATTTATTTTACAGGCAACTTTGTATTTATTTTAACTAGGTACAATAGCTATTAAATAGTTAATAACGATTTAATAGCTACCTAGTTAAAATAATTACAAAATTACCTGTAAAATAAATCCTAACCTAAGTTACAAATATACCTAACACTACACTATCAATAAATTAATTAAATAAATTATTAAATAAACTAAACTGTAGTACAAAAAAACCCACTAAATTACAAAAAATAAAAAAAGAATTTTAATCTAATTTTTGCGGGGCATTGCCCCAAAGAAATCAGCTCTTTTACCTGTAAAAAAAAATACAGGACCCCCCCAACATTAAAACCCACCACCCACACACCCCTACTCTAAAACCCACCCGATCCCCCCTTAAAAAAACTTAACACTAACCCCCTGAAGATCACCCTACCTTGAGCCATGTTCACCCAGCCAGGCCGAATTCTTCATCCAATCCGGGCGATGTGGTCCTCCATCCGGCAGAAGTCTTCATCCATCCGTAGGGCAGAAGAGGTCCTCCATCCGGCAGAAGTCTTCATCCAAGCGGGGCAGAAGAGGTCCTCCATCCGGCAGAAGTCTTCATCCATCCGCGGCTTCATCTTCAAGACCTCCGACGCGGAACATCCTCCTCGGCCAACGGACTAACGACGAATGAAGGTTCATTTAAATGACGTCATCCAAGATGGCGTCCCTCGAATTCCGATTGGCTGATAGGATTCTATCAGCCAATCGGAATTAAGGTAGGAAAAATCAGATTGGTTGATTTAATCAGCCAATTGGATTGAAGTTCCAATTGGCTGGTATTACAGGTAGAAGTGGAGCTAAATTATGCTCAACGCTCACTTTTCTGAGGCTAACGCAGCCATTCAGAAAACTTGTAATACCAGCGTTGTTTAAAGTAAGCGCTGGAAAAAAAAGGAGGGTTAGCCCCGCAAGTTTTTACCGACAAAACTCGTAATCTAGGCGAATATTTGCTATAATTATAAAATACTTGAAAATGAACACCATCACTTTAAGAGTATAGAGGCTTGTAAAAATTGCAAAAAAGAAAAACACTTAAAATTGAGCACTGTCACTTTAAGTGCATAGAGGTTTGCCTAAATATATAGGGTGTTTGTAATACCTGATTACCCCAATTCCCTTAAATCATTAAAAGACTTTATTGGGACAATAAAGAAATAGATATCTCAAGAGTTTTAGCCCTCTCCACTGTTGGGTTTACTTTCTTCTTCACTTAAATTGCAACTGTTAATGTGCGCACATAACGCTGCCATTTCACAACAGTAGCATAGCCCTGTCATTCCCAATGACAGAAAAACATTATAAGCGCATCAAACACTTTTTCTTGTAAGACCAGAGAGCGAAAGGCTAACGCTGTATATTATCTCCCTCAAAAAGCGCAGACAAAAACCGCCGCTTCGAAAATATTAAGGAAGGAGGTGGGGTGATAAAGACAGCCGAAAATGGCGCAGCTCCATTCTCTGACCGAGAAGGAGGCAGAGCCACATGGAATAAGCGCAACTAAAAGAAAACGGCGCACTACAAACCCATTAAAACAGAAGTCATTTCATAGAATTCTAACCAGGGTCTTTATTTTACGCTGTACACACTCCTCTCAAAAAAACAATCTCTATTCCACAACAAACATACCACTGTACAACAGTGGGGTGAATAAAACTGCAGAGCAGAAATAAAAGAAAGTGCACACCATTCTCATATAAAAAGTACAGCCTCAGGGAAAGATTCCCCCACACAGGGAACAATCACATGTGTCACACATATATCAGTGCCTGCCGCTGCCTAATAAAATCCTTTCACAAAGGATTATATAACTGTCCTAATAAATATAGCAGGTAAATGTTTAATATAAGGGAATTTAACTCAGGACTGCTTGTTCTATGTTGCAGTGATTTACCTCTGAACCACAGCATAACCTTCCCCAGTGCTAGTCTCCCAACTTAGAAGAACTAAAGCACTTACCTGCATCTAGCTGTCCGGCAGGAGGTCAGCTTACAAGGTATGAGAGGATGCCACTCCTCACAGAGACCTATAGAAAAAAGAAAGGACAGAGTAAACCTACTCTGGCTTTCTACACAGGGGCAGCAACATGTTAGGAAAATTCAGTGAGGCCCACCCCACAAGTTCCTAACTGCTTAAAAGCCACCACTGCCCTACTGAAGAGACATTTACGTGGAGTATGGCTAAACCCATCTTGAAAGGAAAGATCAGAGAAAACCTACTCTGGCTTTCAAAACAAAAAAATCTTGATTGAAGTAAATCTCTTCAGACACCAAAACTTCACCTCCTCCTTGCACCGAAAGCAAAGAGAATGAATGGGGATTGTGGGAAGGGAAGTGATACTTAACAGCTTGGCTGTGGTGCTCTTTGCCTCTTCTTGCTGACCAGGAGTGATATTCCCAACAGTAATTGATGATTCCGTGGACTCACCGTATCTTAGGAAAGAAATAAACCTATTAACTCCTATTTGAACAGTCAATAGGATTTCAGTAGCTCTCATCCTGTTGGCTGATTTGAATTTTTCAGCCAAAAGGAATGCAAGGTATCCCAAATATAAAAGGGGTACATTGCATTCAATGTGCAGCATTGATCGCATGAAGAGGATTCTCCATGCTAGATGGCTCTGCAGCCGGCGTTCTTGCTTTGCGGCCACCTCCGCTCTGCACCGCCTTCACCCTGGATGAAGATAGAAAAGGTCCCCATGCTGGATGAAGATGTCGCCGCATGGAAGAAGACCTTCACCGCCTGGTGAAGAGGACCTTCTCCGTTGGACTTCAGGAACGATGAGTACCTTTTTTTTTTTTTTTTTTAGATTAGGGATTTTCTTATTTTAATGGGCTGTAAAAGAGCTGATTGTCCTTTAAAGGGCAATCCCCATACAAATGCACCTTTAGTGGCAATGGGTAGCTTAGTTTTTTTTAGTATTAGGGTTTTTTATTTTGGGGGGGTTGTGTGGGTGGGGGGGCTTACTTTTAGGGGGTAACTTACTTTATTTTGGTAGTAGAGATGATAGCTTTAGGGCAATGCCCTACAAAAAGGCCCTTTTAAAGGGGCAGTAAACTTACAAACTAATGTTATATATATCTGCATATAGTGCAGAATTATATAACATTAGCTTACCGGCAGATGTATTCATTAAAGCATTGCAGAATTTTTTTATGTAAAAGTTAATTTTACCAGAACTCCGCTCCTTGCTCTACTGAGCGGGTCTGTTTTTTACACAGTGCATCGCGGCAACACTGTCTAGTCACAGTGTGCCCGGTTGCGCAATTAAAATACTAGACTCAGGTCTAGTAGCGGGAGTGACCTACATTCATTTTAAAGGCGCGACTGAGCACACTGACTAGACAGTGTTGCCGCGATGCACTGTGTAAAAAACCAGACCCGCTCAGTAGAGCAAGGAGAGGGGTACTGGTAAAATGAACTTTTACATAAAAATGTCCTGCAAAAGTTTAATGTATACATCTTCCGGTAAGTTAATGTTATATAATTCTGCACTATGTGCAGAATTATATTACATTAGTTTGTAAGTTTACTGCCCCTTTAAGGGCTATTGGTAGCTTAGTTTTAAATTAGGGGGTGTTTTTATTTTGGGGGACTATTTTATTGTTATAGGGGTATTAGATTAGGTTTATTTTTTTTTTATTTTCGATAATTTGGTTTATTTTATTTTTTTACGTTAGGGTGACTTTCTTTTCCCCATAGACATCGATGGGGATTGCGTTACGGCGATTGCCACTCAGGTCTAGTATCAGGAGTGACCTACATTCATTTTAATGGCGCAACCGGGCACACTGTGACTAGACAGTGTTGCCACGATGTGCTGTGTAAAAAAACAGACCCGCTCAGTAGAGCAAGGAGAGGGGTACTGGTAAAATGAACTTTTACATAAAAATGCTCTGCAAAAGTTTAATGTATACATCTGCCGGTAAGCTAATGTTATATAATTCTGCACTATGTGCAGAATTATATTACATTAGTTTGTAAGTTTACTGCCCCTTTAAGGGCTATTGGTAGCTTAGTTTTAAATTAGGGGGTGTTTTTATTTTGGGGGGCTATTTTATTGTTATAGGGGTATTAGATTAGGTTTAATTTTTTTTATTTTCGATAATTTGGTTTATTTAATTTTTTTAAGTTAGGATGACTTTCTTTTCCCCATAAACATCAAAGGGGATTGCATTACGGCGATCGCCACTCCGCGATGGCAGGTTTTAGTTTTTTTGCTCTCCATTGATGTCTAAGGGGGAAACGTGCACGAGCACGTCAAGTCAGGCCTTTGGTTTTGTGCGGTCTGGAGCTTAACGCATCATACCGCACAACAAATGAGAGTTTTTCAGTAACTTGTAATGGCAGCGCAATGGAGAGTGCGATACCGCTCATTTTTTTTGCAAAATGTATGCACCCGGTTTAGCGCACAACTTGTAATCTTGGTGTATGTCAGCATTCAAAGGCTCTAATCCTTTTCGATCACCGGACCTGCAGTCCTATGAGGTACAGGAATGACGCCTCACTTTCCCAGCTCACACCTCCCCATCAAGCCGTATAACAGAGGATGGAAAACTCTGGACCGTAAAGCATCAATATGGACAAGTTCACAAACAGGCTGTATGCTTACACACCATGCTCATGGAACTCCTGTGGGTGTGGTGAGATCTATGCAACATGTGGTTTGCCTCAATCTCAATAATCATTGGGTTTCATCCGACATGCAATTCTCAGGTAGCAATCCTGCCTTATATTAGTGAAATAGTTAACACTTATAAAGCCCGTTCCATTCAAATACCTTGTCATATACTATATTCCTTTTAACCCTTATAAAACATGTTTATTAATATTTATATGTTTTTTTAATCAGAAAGTGTGAATATAAATGTAATATTTTATTTCAATATGCTTTGAATGTGTTTTGGTAACATTTACAGTTTACGCTAGGTCTAAAGCCAAGTTAATTTTTCAAGCACAGTTTCTGTTTGCGCTTGAGTGCAGCAGTTCATTTTCAACTTGTAATATGTGCTGTCACAATCCGCCACTACCAACCATGCTGCTGCAGCTCTTGGATCTGTTTTCCTGCTTGCTGTGTCATGTTGCCTAGACATGTGATGCAGTCTCTCTGTGCTGGCCCGTTCTGATGATGTCAGGCAGCTCTTTCAATTCCTGGCATCTCAGATCCTCACTGCCATCCTGGGTACGTTCTATTCTATCTTATCTTGTGCCTGCCTGAACTGTAACTTGACCTCTGCTTTGCCTGACAACTCTTGGATTAACCTGTGCCTGCCTGAATTTTAACTTGACCTCTGCTTTGCCTAACATCTCTTTTGGATTAACCTGTGCCTGCCTTACTGTAACTTGACCTCTGCTTTGCCTGACAACTCTTTGATTAACCTGTGCTTGCCAGAACTGTAACTTGATGGCTGACAGTACAAACGGGCCATAATACAGACCCCGCTGAGCTGACCAGGGCCGTGACCCACCAAGGACAACTTCTGGGTTCCCATGCTGCCCATTTCCAATCATTGGCTTAAAAATTTGATCAGATAGCTGCCATGCTACAATCTTTGGCCGCTCCTATACAACCTAATCCTACCGCAGCAGCTACTCCTAGCTCCAGTCCAGCTGTCTAAGATGTCCAACCTGAAGGGCACCATAATCCCAGGATACCCCTTCCTGACAAATATGATGTCAACTCTGAGGACTGTCATGGGTTTTTGAACCAATGCCGACTTCATTTTCAAAACAGTCCTGTGCTGTTTACCACTCCCTCTTAAAATATCAACTTTCTTATCTCTCTGATCAAAGGAAAAGCCCTGGCATGGGTATCTCCGCTGTTGGAAAAGGAAGACCCAATCCTTATTAATGTGGATTCTTTTATTTCCATATTCTCTCCCATTTTTGACAAATCTGGGAGATCCGCTGCTGCCAAGGCTAGTTTGCTAGACCTTCCACAAGGAACTCTTTCTGTAGCACAATATGCCATCAAGTTTCGTACTCTGGCTGCTGAGACCTCATGGAATTAGTGAGCCCTAAAAGCAGCGTTTCGTAAGGGACTCAATTTTCGTTGAAAGGACGAACTTATGTTTCGGAATCCATAGAAGACCTAATTAATCTCTACATCAGACTTGACGCCATGTATAGTGAACGACAAGAAGAAAGGGACAGAAACCAAAAACCTATGTCCAGGACGTCTTTCTGCCTTGCTCTCCCCTTCTCGAATCCTGTTTCTTTATCCTCTTCTCCTCCAGATCAAGTAGAACCCATGGAAGTTGGTACTATTAAATTGACAGAGACTGAACGCCTTAGAAGATGGACTCTTGGTCTGTGTTTATATTGTGGCTTAAAAGGCCATTTGTTGAGAAAATGTCCTACTAGACCAGTGAAAGCCAGGGATTAACTCCTGTTCAAGGGACTGAGTTAAGCCAAATAGAACTCCCTTCCCTCAATAATAAACTCTTTGTACCTATAGCCATCCATCTGAGAAATCACACAATTCATTCCCAAAGCCTTATTGATTTAGGATCAGGCAGTGTTTTCATTTATTACTAGTTTGCATCATCCCAAGGTATACCTCTCCATTTCAAAGTCCATTCTGTCAAAGTTTGTACTATTAGTGGTTATCCGTTGGGCTCTGGACTCATTTCATTCTCCACTAAACCCTTATGTTTCTCTGTAGGAGTATTTCACACTGAATTGATTAGCTTTGATATGATATCATCTCATTTTCCCATAATCCTGGGTCTTCCCTGGCTTCAGTTACACAACCCAGCATTCTCTTGGATAAAAGGTGAACTTTCTTGCTGGGGCTCCACTTGTTTCGACCACTGGCTACAATGTCCTACCAAACCATCTGTTACCATAGTCGCTGCATTAGATATACCTGAATCATTGCCAGTACCTTACCAGGGATACCTAGATGTGTTTTCTAAGAAGGAGGCTGAGCGCCTTCCCCCTCATCGAGCCTTCCCCCTCATCGAGACCTTCTTCCTGGGGCACCTTTACCCTATGGAAAGACCTACCCTCTGTCTAGACCAGAAAATCTCACCTTCCCCAGTTTGGGCTGGATTCTTTTTTGTGGAAAGAAAAATGTCAGCCTTCATCCCTGTATAGACTATAGGGGTTTGAACTAGATAACGGTCAAAAACTCTTTCCTCCTTCGCTTATTCCAGAGCTTTTTACCTATCTTCAAGGCGCTATAATATTCACCAAATTGGACCTTCTGGGTGCATATAATCTCATCAGAATACGCAAAGGAGACGAATAGAAGACAGCTTTCAATACACAATTCGGACATTACAAATATCTGGTCATGCAATTCTGGCTCTGCAACGCCCCCCAGTATTCCAACATTTTGTGAACAAAATATTTTTTGACTACTTAAACAATTTAATTCTCATCTATCTGGATGACATCCTCATCTTCTCCCTTCAGGATCACATATCACATGTCAAAATGGTTCTTCAACATCTCAGAGATAATCACCTCAGAGATAATCACCCGCCAAAATATAGAAATGTTCTTTTCATCAGGATTCTGTCCCCTTCTTGGGTTACATAATTTCCAAGTCTGGTTTTGAAATGAATCCCACTAAACTATCAGCTATTATCGCATGGCCCAGGCCAACCTCCCTTTAAGCACTCCAAAGGTTCCTCGATTTCGCTAATTACTACTGGAAGTTTATAAAAGGTTTCACCACTATTTATTCACCTCTTACTTCCTTAACTAAGAAGGGACAGAACTGTAAAGACTGGCCTGCTGAATCAATTGAGGTATTTGACACTCTCAAAGCAGCATTCTCTTCTGCGCCTATCCTATGACATCCTGATCCTGACCTCCAATTTATCTTGGAGGTCGATGCTTCCTCTGTAGCTGCAGGAGTGGTTCTTTCTCAACGTAACCCTGAATCTGGTAAGATCCATCCTGTGGGTTTCTTCTTTAAAAGATTCAATCCATCTTAGTTAAATTATGATGTACGAAATAAGGTGTTGTTAGCTATTAAGATGGCTTTGAATGAATGGAGGCATTGGTTAGAATGAACTACTCAACCCTTTTTGATCCTGACTGATCACAAAAATTTGCTCTACCTCCAAACTGCTAAACATCTAAACTCCCGCCAGGCCAGGTGGTCACTGTATTTTTTCCAGATTTCACTCTCTCCTTTCAAACATCCCTGGTACAAAAAAAAATCAAAGCTGATGCTCTTTCAAGACAGTTTCTACCAGTTGATTTGATACAACAGGAGTCAGGTACCATCCTTCATCCCAGGGGCGTATTTAGGTTTTGTGCTGCCCTAGGCACTAAAAATTCTGCTGAGTGCCTAGGGCAGTACAAAACTGGAGTATCTGCCACTGATCTATCTGCTTAAAGATGTTCTCACCATTGGTGTAAGATCCATCTACTCCTTTCTAAAGCTTCCAGTAGGTACAAGTTTTATGCTGATGGAACCAGAGATTAATTTAATGACAGACTTGATACGAACCAAAGCCTGTACTAAACAGTGAATATCAGGAAGATTAGCAATCTTTCTGTGAAATAAAACAGAAAGAGACGAGATTTGTCCCTTCAAGGAACTTGCAGACAAACCCTTATCCAAACCATCCTGAAGAAACTGTAAAATTCTAGGAATTCTAAAAGAATGCCAAGAGAATTTATGAGAAGAACACCATGAAATATGTCTTCCAAACTCGATAATAAATCTTTCAAGAAACAGATTTACGAGCCTGTAACATAGTATTAATCACTGAGTCAGAGAAACCTCTATGACTAAGCACTAGGCATTCAATTTCCATACTTTCAAATTTAATGATTTGAGATCTTGATGGAAAAACGGACCTTGAGACAGAAGGTCCAGCCTTAATGGAAGTGGCCAAGGTTGGCAACTGGACATTCAAACAAGATACACATACCAAAACCTGTGAGGCCATGCTGGAGCCACCAGCAACAAAAACAATTGCTCCATGATGATTTTGGAGCTCACTCTTGGAAGAAGAACTAGAGGCAGGAAAATATAAGCAGGTTGATAACACCAAGGAAATGTCAACGCATCCACTGCTTCCACCTGAGGATCCCTGGACCTGGACAGGTACCTGGGAAGTTTCTTGTTTAGATGAGAAGCCATCAAATCTATTTCTGGAAGACCCCACATCTGAACAACCTGAGAAAACACATCTGGATGGAGGGACCACTTCCCCGGATGTAAAGTCTGACGGCTGAGATAATCTGCTTCCCAATTGTCTATACCTGGGATATGAACCGCAGAAATTAGACAGAAGCTGGATTCCACCCAAGCAAGTATCCGGGATACTTACTTCATAGCCTGGGGACTGTGAGTCCAACCCTGATTATTGACATATGCCACAGTTGTGATATTGTCTGTCTGAAAACAAATGAACGGTTCTCACTTCAACAGAGGCCAAATCTGAAGAGCCCTGAAAATCGTGAGTTCCAAAATATTGATTGGTAATCTTGCCTCTTGAGATTTCCAAACCCCTTGTGCTGTCAGAGATGCCCAAACAGCTCCCCAACCTGACAGACTCGCTTCTGTTGTGATCACAGTCCAGGTTGGATGAATAAAAGAGGCCCCAGGAACTAAACGATGGTGATTTAACCACCAAGTCAGAGATAGTCAAACATTGAGATTTAAGGATATTAATTGTATTATCCTTGTATAATCCCTGCACCATTGGTTCAGCATACAAAGCTGGAGAGGTCTCAAATGAAAACGAACAAAGGGGATTGGATCAGATGCTGCAGTCATGGGACCTAAAACTTCCATGCACATAGCTACTGAAGGGAATGACTGAGACTGAAGGTTCCGACAGGCTGAAACCAATTTTAAACGTCTCTTGTCTGTTAGAGACAGAGTCATGGACACTGAATCTATCTGGAAACCTAAAAAGGTGACCCTTGTCTGAGGAATCAAATAACTTTTTGATAAATTGATCCTCCAACCATGTTTTCGAAGAAACAACACTAGTTGATTTGTGTGAGATTCTGCAGAATGTAAAGACTGAGCTAGTACCAAGATATCATCCAAATAAGGAAACACCGCAATACCCCGCTCTCTGATTACAGAGAGTAGGGCACCGAGCACCTTTGAAAAGTTTCTTGGAGCTGTCGCTAGGCCAAAAGGAAGAGTGACAAATTGGTAATGCTTTTCTAGAAAAGAGAATCTCAGAAACTGATAATGATCTGGATGAATCGGAATATGAAGATATGCATCCTGTAAGTCTATTGTGGACATATAATGCCCATGCTGAACAAAAGGCAGAATAGTCCTTATAGTCACCATTTTGAAAGTTGGTACACTTACATAACGATTCAATATTTTCAGATCCAGAACTGGTCTGAATGAATTTTCTTTCTTTGGGACAATGAATAGATTTGAATAAAACCCCAGACCCTGTTCCTGAAACGGAACCAGCATGATTACCCCTGAAAACTCCAGGTCTGAAACAAATTCAGGAAAGCCTGAGCCTTTACTGGATATGCTGGGATGCGTGAGAGAAAATATCTTCTCATAGGAGGTCTTAATTCTAACTCTTAATTCTATTCGGTACCCCTGAGAGACAATACTCAGAATCCATTGATTTTGGACAGAATTTGTCCAAACATCCTTGAAAAATCTTAATCTGCCCCTTACCAGCTGAGCTGGAATGAGAGCCGCACCTTTATGCAAACTTGGGGGCTGGCTTTGGTGTCTTAAATGACTTGGATTTATTCCAATTTGAAGAAGGTTTCCAACTGGAAACAGATTCCTTGGGGGAAGGATTAGGTTTCTGTTCCTTAATTTGTCGAAAGGAACGAAAACGGTTAGAAGCTTTAGATATACCCTTAGGTCTTTTACCTTGAGGCAAAAAAACTCCCTCCCCCCCCAGTGACAGTTAAATAATCGAATTCAACTGAGAACCAAATAACTTATTACCTTGGAAAGAAAGAGATAGCAATCTAGATTTAAAAGTCATGTCAGCATTCCAAGATTTAAGCCACAAAGCTTGTCTAGCTAAAATAGCTAAAGACATAGATTTAACATCAATTTTGATGATATCAAAAATGGCATCACAAATAAAATGATTAGCATGTTGAAGCAAGCAAACAATGCTAGACAAATCAGAATCCAATTCTTGTTGTGCTAAATTTTCCAGCCAAAAAGTTGATGCAGCTGCAACATCAGCCAAAGAAATTTCTGGCCTGAGAAGATGACCAGAATATAAATAGGCTTTCCTTAGATAAGATTCAAGTTTCCTATCTAAAGGATCTTTAAAAGAAATACTATCTTCCATAGGAATAGTAGTACGTTTAGCAAGAGTAGAGATAGCCCCATCAACTTTGGGGATCTTTTCCCAAAACTCCAATGTAACTGCTGGCAAAGGATACCATTTTTTAAACCTTGAAGAAGGAATAAAAGAAGTACCAGGCCTATTCCATTCCTTAGAAATCATATCAGAAATATCATCAGGGACTGGAAAAACCTCTGGAGTAACCACAGGAGGTTTATAAACAGAATTTAAACGTTTACTAGTTTTAGTATCAAGAGGACTAGTTTCCTCAATATCCAATGTAATCAACACTTCTTTTAACAAAGAACAAATAGACTCCATTTTAAATAAATAAGTACATTTGTCAGTGTCAATATCTGAGGAAGGATCTTCTGAAACAGATAGATCCTCATCAGAGAAGGATAATTCAGTATGTTGTCGGTCATTTTAAATTTCATCAATTTATGAGAAGTTTTAAAAGGCCTTTTACGTTTATTAGAAGGCGGGATAGCAGACAAAGCCTTCTGAATAGAATCAGCAATAAAATATTTTAGATTCACAGGTATATCTTGTACATTAGATGTTGAAGGAACAGCAACAGGCAATGTACTATTACTGATGGACACATTATCTGCATGTAAAAGTTTATCATGACAACTATTACAAACCACAGCTGGAGATATAATATCCACAAGTTTACAACAAATGCACTTAGCTTTGGTTGAACTATTATCAGGCAGCAGGGTTCCAACAGTGATTTCTGAGACAGGATCAGATTGAGACATCTTGCAAAATGTAAGAGAATAAACAACATATAAAGCAAAATTATCAATTTCCTTATATGGCACTTTCAGGAATGGGAAAAAAATGCAAACAGCATAGCCCTCTGACATAGGTAAAAGGCAAGAGGCATATAGGAATGGGGTTTTAAATAATGAAATTACTTGGCGCCAAGTATGACGCACAACGTAACTGAAATTTTTTTGCCGCTAACAACATCCGGAAATGACACACTCACATCATTAATAACAAAACCTTGTGCAAGGAACTCGGTGTCAACTAAGACAGCGGAAATGACGAATTTGCGTCATCAGACGTACCTTCACGCCTAAAAAATTTGCGCCCTCACGGGCCTAATTTTGCCCACAAAATTGAAAAGAAAAAAAAAATGTCAATTTGAAAAAAAATTAAACCCCAGGTAAGAATTTTTTTTCCTAAATATGTTTTTCCCCAAATATGAAACCGACAGTCTGCAAAAGGAAATACACATAAACCTGACTCATGGCAAATATAAGTACAATACATATATTTAGAACTTTATATTAATGCATAAAGTATCAAACCATAGTTGAGGGTGTCTTAAGTAATAAAAACATACTTATCGAAAGACACCCATCCATATATAGCAGATAGCCAAACCAGTACTGAAACGGTTATCAGTAGAGGTAATGGAATATGAGAGTATATCGTCGATCTGAAAAGGGAGGTAGGAGATGAATCTCTATGACCGATAACAGAGAACCTATGAAATAGATCTCCCTTGAGGAAAACCATTGCATTCAATAGGTGATACTCCCTTCACATCCCTCTGACATTCACTGTACTCTGAGAGGAACTGGGCTTCAAAATGCTGAGAAACGCATGTCAACATAGAAATCTTAGCCCAAACTTACTTCACCACCTCCATAGGAGGCAAAGTTTGTAAAAACTGAATTGAAGGTGTGGTGAGGGGTGTATTTATAGACATTTTGAGGTTTGGGAAACTTTGCCCCTCCTGGTAGGATTGTATATCCCATACGTCACTAGCTCATGGACTCTTGCCAATTACATGAAAGAAATAAAGTTTTTTTCAACTTGTAATACCAGTGGAACCCGAGAAATGCAAAAAGCCTAACGCTAGCGATGTTTTACCTAGCGCAAAAAAAAAACTATTTTACCGTGGCACTTGCAATCTAGCCCCAAGTGTTTGACTAATGAGTTTACTCTAAAACATTAATTCACATCCATTAGTATTTATATGTAGGCATATATATTTATTTATACATGCTTTGTATGCATTCATTTATTTATTTATTGTTCTCTAAGTATCTTAGAATTGTTCTTTTATAGGCAAGTAACTAGTTCCTGTAAGATTGTTTATTGATATATATGTATTTGCTATGAACACTAATATGTTTGGGGATTATGCCTTTAGACACAAAAAAGCAGGGAGGTTAATTTACTAATAAAATTCTGAGACCACACCTCCTATGTTAGAAAATGAAAATCCAACTAATTATTTACAGAATTAGAAAATCTGTTAACTAAAGATTCACAAGAATGGCAGGATTTAATACTATTAGACAATTTTGTAATACATGATGTTATACCTAGGGGTTAAGGTTGTATAAATTCCTTGCTTTTGAATTAGAAATTAAATTCACTACTGAGTAGGAGAAAGCCCTGCATGACTGTTCAATTATTCTGATTAAGATTCAGAAATCGGGAGTAAAGATTAAATGAAATTAATCTAGCACTAAATGAACTTCTGTCAAAATTACAACCCTACCAAATGCGGAGAAATGGAAGATTCTCTAAATTCTAGTACCCTGTATTCAGACGAGAATAGTACAATAAAATAAAACTTTGGATTACAACAAACAAAAAAAATCTTAGTAGGGACCTAAAAGATTATAAGGAGGACAATATATACACCTTTAAAAATAAATCTAAAAAATCAGGTAGAGATTTCAAAGAAAAAGATAATTATACAAACGACAGTTTTAATAAGCGAAATTCAATATCATTGACTACTCAGAGTGGATCATAACATAATAGGAAACGTCTTAAAATTAACAACACCCATTCACAAAAATGGTCCAAGAATCATATAAGCATAAACTTGTCCCCACCATAAATGAAACTAATAATATATATAAACCATTGGAAAACAATGAAGATTCCTGGTCTCCAAAGGTTTTGTAGAGGCAAGGATCCAGACAAAAAGGATCAATTATAGATAGTGTGCCCAGGGAATAATAATCAGGAGTAGCATGATTTTGTAGGATTTACCCCAGCAAGCCACCGATTGAACACAACACCTTTAGAACTACACTTTGGGGAGGGAAGAAAAAAAACAAAAGGTATACTCAAGGGGCAGGAAACAGTCCAGAAACCCAATCAAGGAAGAAGGGGAGGCAAGAAAATCCAAAACGAATGAGAGAAAAAGATGGAGATAGAATGTATCAGCTACAACATACTCAACCTCTCTGACACTAAGTTTACTAATTATGAATTTAAGTTGTTGGGTAAATGACTACATTTTGCTCTTAAATCTGCCCTTAATAAGTTTGAAATATACACAGATCTGCAGAAGTTCATTAGAAAAATTGACCCTTAAAAGATATTTTATTAAAAACAATTAAAGTTATACACCAGAAAGTTTAAATTTTTAGAATATTCAAGCACTTGGCACTTTGAGGAGTTTGGAGAGTGAAAGTTATATTACCCTTCTGATCCTCTTGGGATCTAAGATCTTCTAAATTTAAGTATGCATGAGCATGAAATGATGATTCAACATTGCCATCCTTTGACTGCCCAAGGTGAATATGTTGCCATATATTTGAAAAACTGGTTAGCCGAGGTCTTAAAACCATTTTTTTCTAGGGGATATAAATACATATTGAAGTTTTAAAGAGGACCTCACAAAGATGTTTTTTAAAGAACTCTCTTGTTCATTAATCAGGGCAAAAAATGCAGGGGTGATAAACATGGACAAATTTAAATTCCTATTCGAAAATCACCCCAGGATCCCTTTATACTACCAAATGTACCAAAAATACCCCAGGGAGACCCATCATATTGGGGATTGAGTCTCTTACTTATAACTTTGGTATATTTAGGTTATTACCTACAACCAGTAGATAATAGAACAAGATCTTTCCTCTGAGATACTATGGATGTCATTAAGAAATCACCTCATACATTTACAATTTATCCTAGATGGAATTTATTTCATTCTCAAGCACAATTATTTTCATTTACAGCACAATGGTACAGTGATGGCTGGGGACTACTTTTGACCATTTATATGCCAACCTGCATATGAATTGTTTTGAAAATAAATTAATCTGGGATAACAATCCATTCCATAAGAATGTTGTCAGTTACTATAGATAAATTGACAACATAATAATGTGGAATTGAAATGTGGGTGTGGCCAATGAGTTTATACAGTTCAAATGAGCCAATAGGATGAAAGCAGCTCTCATCCTATTGGCTGATTTGAAATTTTCAGCCAATAGAAACGCAAGGTACACCAATATAAAAGGGGTTCCTTGCATTCAATCTTCAGTGTTTTGGCGGACGATTGCATGAAGAGGACCTCCTTGTCGGAAGACACCGGGATGCACCACCGGGATGAAGATGGAACACAGTCCCGCACTAAAGATGGAGCCACCTAGATGAAGACCTTTCGCTGTCTGGAAGAAGATGCATCGCCGGACCTCATCAATGGTGAGTACCTATTTTGGGGTTAGTGTTAGTTTTTTTTTTATTTCTGGGGTGTTTTTTTTAGATTAGAGCCATTTTTTTTTATTTTTATGGGCAGTAAAAGAGCTGATTGCCCTTTTAAGGGCAATGCCCATACAAATGCCCCTTTAGGGGCAATGGGTAGATTAGTTTTTTTTTTAGTTAGGTGTTTTTTTTATTTTGAGGGGTTGGGTGGGTGCGGGTTTGTAATTTTAGGGGGTACTTTCTATTTTTTTTTTTTCAAAAAAGAGCTGGTATCTTTAGGACAATGCCCTACAAAAGGCCTTTTTAAGGGTTAATGGTAGTTTATTGTTAGATTAGGGTTTTTTTATTTTGGGGTGGCTTTTTTGTTTTAATGGGGGGTATTAGAATAGGAATAACTTTTTTATTTTGGATAATTTCGTTTGTTATTTTTTTGTAATGTTACCTGTTTTTATTTTGTGTACTCTAAGATTTCTTGATATTTTGTAATTTGCATACAAAGAGAGAAGTGCTCTACCAGGAATGAACAACAGCTCATCAGCTAGTTCTATGGTGATTTACCACCCAGGAGTAGCCTCTTTTAGACCAGTGTGCTTTTGACAGGAAAACTTTCCTAACAATGGTATTGAGCTGGTTGTTAGTTCCTGTGAGTGCGCTTCTCTCTGTATGTATTTGATCTTCTAGGTTTTTTCTTTTCGTAATGTTAGGTTTTTTATTTTTGGTACTGTTTGTTTTTTTTCTCTTCGTAATGTTAGTTTTTTTTTTAGTTTAAGCTTAGGTTGTTTTTTTTTAACATGTTTCTATTTATTTTAAGGTAGTTAGTATATTGTAACTTTAATTTTAAGTTAGGATGTGTTAGGTTTAGGGTTTACTAGCTTTTTTTAGGTAGTTGCGATGTGGGGGCCAGCGGTTTAGTTTTTTTTTGCTTTTTTAGGTAGTCGGAGTGTGGGGGGTCAGCAGTTTAGGGGTTAATAGCTTTATTTAGTGTTGGTGATGTGGGGGGCGGCGGTTTAGGGGTTATAAGACAAGGGGCTTATGTTAGGGTGTTAGGTTTTTAATAAACTTTCTTTTCTCCATAGACTTCAATGGGGAATGAGAAAATGCAGTAGCGATTTCATAATCGCAGCTGTTTTTTTCCTACATTTTTTCTCCTTTGATCTCTATGGGGGAATACGTGCACGAGCACAGCAAGTCGGAACTTGGTTTGTGTACGGGTTGAGGCTTACCGCACCATACCACACGACAAAAGAAAGTTTTAGGGGGACTTGTAATGGCGGCTAAATGGAAATAGTGATACGGCCCCTATTTTGCATGGTATGTATGCAACGGGTTTACCGCACAACTTGTAATCCAGGCCAGTGTTTCTTAACACTTCAGATTGGCATATAATGCTTCTATTGTTTCTCAAAGTGAAAATAATTGATTGGATTCCGGCCTGGTATTTATCCAAATAGACTACTTGCCCTTAGAGAACGGGAGACCTTTTGGATATACCAGTTGGAGTTACTTCATCCAAAAGGCTTAAATATGGACTTGGACATTCAAGCATTTGTATGATGCTCTGAATGTTTTATTATAAAGTCATTTGTATTTATGTTTTAATATGCTAGGTATCTGAGCTTTACATTTTGTGTCAATCAATTTGACATTGTGTCAATTTATGGCCACCTTAAACATTAGTGTAATAATTGTGTTCACTTTTTACTTTCTAAGGGCTAAATTACAAGTGGCACGGTAAAAAAAAAATTTCCGTTTAGTATTACAAGTTGCAAAAAATTTTATTTTGCGTTAGCGGTAACCAGAAAAGCGCAAAAGTACTAAGCTGAGTTTTCGTGTGTGCGTGCAAATATTCCCCCATAGAAATCAATGGAGACAAAAACACCGTACTCGTGTAAACGACCTTACATTTTCGCATTCCCGATGTGTTTTTTGCTTTAACCTAGAGCACCACCTACTGTGAAGTTTAGATATATATTTCTTCTTGGAGAAAATATATTTTATTTAGGCACTCCATCTTAATCCCGGCGGTCCATCTTCATCGCGGGTCCATCTTCTAACTTCATCCAGGGGCGGCGGTGACGTCGGTCCTCCTCTTCAGATTAGCGACAGAGAGCTCCTCTTCATGCGGTCTCCAGTTGCACACTGAATAGTGAATGCAAGGTACCCCTTTTATATTAGGGTACCCTTGCATTTCTATTGGCTGATTTGAATTTGAAGATTCAAGTCAGCCAATAGGAATGCAAGGGTACACTTATAAAAAAATATATTTTTTCTGTAATGTTAGTTTTTTTTTATTTTTGTGTAATGTTAGGTTTTTGTTTGTAATGTTTGGCTTTTTTATTTTGTGTAATGTTAGGTTTTTATTTCATTTTAAAGGTAATTTTTTTAAAGTAGTTAGGATTATTTTTTAGTAAATTTAGGGGTATTTTATTTTGGGTTAAGTTAGGGGGTGTTAGGTTAGGTGGTTTAGATGTTAGTTTATAACTTTGCTTTGTTGGGGGGTTAATAGTTTTAATTGTTGTTTGTGATGTGGGGGATGGCGGTTTAGGGGTTAATAGTTTTAATTATTGTTTGTGATGTGGGGGTGGTGGTTTAAGGGTTAATAGTTTACTTTTGAATGTAAGTGTACTTTGTAATGTATTTTTGTTGTGTTTTGTGCAACTTTTATTTTCGGAAACCATATTGAAGCGTATAAGGCGATTTTGCGGCACTTGTAATACCAGTGGATTGAAAATGGCTCGTGAAAACGTGATTGCGCAAAACTGTTTGCACCTGACTTGTAATATAGCCCTATATATATTAATCATTGTTATAAAATGAAAAGGCAATTTCTAAACTATAGGAAGACTGTGCATTTTATGTAATAAGTTTCATGTAATTAATTGTATTCCTTCTATGTAAACATACCTCCCATGAGGGTGCGTATATATATTTATACAGTATATATATACTGTAAATATATATATATATATATATGGAATAGAGAAAAGACAAGCACACGGGGGTGCACCTAGTGCAATAAACGACAAACTGGGTGACTTCAAAATAAAAAGATGTACAGCACAATCACGTGATTCCACCCCAAACATATGAGGTATGGTAAAGACACTTGTAATATAGTAGCAGATGCTCCTCCTCCGGGAAATCTCCTGTCTGGATCAGACTGCTCCTTGGGACAAACTCAGACTGCAGGCGAGTACGTGTACAGCTAGTTTGAAGTTCTATATCTTTATTAAAGGAGGGCCAGGGCCAGGAACTACTACATACAAATGAGTTTATTCAGACATGCATTTATATAGAAGTGTCAGTAAAAGGTTCACAAAGTAGGAGGTCACAAACCACCAAAAAATATCAAACCACATAAAAACGTTCAGAAATATATAAAAACAAAAAATGTTCACATAAACTTGCTAACAGCACAAGTCTGATAAACAGCTGCTGCAGAAGATGAACCACATGCAGCTGATCAGCTATTTAGCCATTTTGCAAGCAGATAATGAATGTTGAATGGGGGGGCGGAGCCTGACTAGTTTCGTAGCGCTATTGGCTACTTCTTCAGAGGTGACCTGGGAGGATCCTCTCCTGAAGAGGTGAATCTTTTTTTGCTTGGACTGAGCTGCACTTCGTGGGGATTGTTTGGAACTGAACCTAAGGATACCTAATAGACTCTCTCTCCTAAGGACTGCCTATTTGGTTATATTCACCTGCTTTCAGATACCAGTCACGCTTGTGTATATAAATTATATGTATTCAGTGGAGGTGTATTGATCTGGCATACTGTGGTATGTATTCTTTGTACACCTATAATACACTAAATCACCACACAGAGTCTGTGAAATATACATATTGTACACTTTCCCAGTTTATCTTCATATAGCGCTGTTTCACTCTCTATTTCTGATATATATATATATATATATACATACATACATACATACATACATACACGTAGGCAGAGGAAACGCATTAGGGTTGGGAAGGTCTATTTGTCCACATGGGTTTCTGTACCTGAAATCCTGTGCTGGTTCCAACAGGAATTCAAGCTGAGCAGCTGCAATTCGACCAGGAGCATCCACAGATCACGGATCTCTCTAGTAGAGGACCTTACCTTGTTATAAAAGTCTTATTTTATTTGAGTCAGATGTGCTGTTTATTTTGTGTGTTTGCATTAGCTTTCTCTTTCAGGAATCTGTTTAATACGATGTGGATTTTTTAAATAGACAGTCAGGTTACCATAGTCCGCCTCTGCGAAGATAGGCGCCAGGATGAAGAGGACCCAACGTGGAAGAAGATTGGGGAGCAGAGGTGGCTGAAGAGACGAAGAGTGCCCAACTTCAGATCAAAAGGAGCCAGATTTTTGAACAGTGAGTACAACTTTTGGGGTGCTTTTTTATTTTTAAGAATAGACTTTTTTATTTAAACTTTTATTTTTTAGGATATGTTTTTTTAGGTAGGTTTTGTCATGTTGGGGGGTTGAGCTGACTTGTATTGTAGGGGGCTTGTAATTTATTTTTATTTCTAAAAGAGCTGAATTATCTTTAGGGCAATGCCATACAAAAGGCCCTTTTAAGGGCTATTGTAATTTATTTTACTATTAGCTTTTTTTTTTTGTTTACACATAAATATCCACACATAAACATATATACACATCCACACAAAAGCATACACACAAATATATATCCACACATAAACATATATACACATCCACACAAAAGCATACACACACATATATATCCACACATAAACATATATACACATCCACACAAAAGCATACACACACATATATATCCACACATAAACATATATACACATCCACACAAAAGCATACACACAAATATATATCCACACATAAACATATATACACATCCACACAAAAGCATACACACACATATATATCCACACATAAACATATATACACATCCACACAAAAGCATACACACACATATATATCCACACATAAACATATATACACATCCACACAAAAGCATACACACACATATATATCCACACATAAACATATATACACATCCACACAAAAGCATACACACACATATATATCCACACATAAACATATATACACATCCACACAAAAACATACACACACATAAATATCCACACATAAACATATATACACATCCACACAAAAGCATACACACACATATATATCCACACATAAACATATATACACATCCACACAAAAGCATACACACACATATATATCCACACATAAACATATATACACATCCACACAAAAGCATACACACACATATATATCTACACATAAACATATATACACATCCACACAAAAGCATACACACACATATATATCCACACATAAACATATATACACATCCACACAAAAGCATACACACACATATATATCCACACATAAACATATATACACATCCACACAAAAGCATACACACACATATATATCCACACATAAACATATATACACATCCACACAAAAGCATACACACACATATATATCCACACATAAACATATATACACATCCACACAAAAGCATACACACACATATATATCTACACATAAACATATATACACATCCACACAAAAGCATACACACACATATATATCCACACATAAACATATATACACATCCACACAAAAGCATACACACACATATATATCCACACATAAACATATATACACATCCACACAAAAGCATACACACACATATATATCCACACATAAACATATATACACATCCACACAAAAGCATACACACACATATATATCCACACATAAGCATATGCACAAACACATATACAGTATATCCACACATACACACATATTAATCCAAACACACATATATTAATCCACACATTCACAAACACATATATATCCACACATACACATCTATATACACATATACACACATACACAAACACATATATATCCACACATACACATCTATATACACATATACACACATACACAAACACATATATATCCACACATACACATCTATATACACATATACACACATACACAAACACATATATATCCACACATACACATCTATATACACATATACACACATACACAAACACATATATATCCACACATACACATCTATATACACATATACACATATACACACATACACAAACACATATATATCCACACATACACATCTATATACACATATACACACATACACAAACACATATATATCCACACATACACATCTATATACACATATACACACATACACAAACACATATATATTAATCCACACATTCACAAACACACACATATCATATATATCCACACATTCACAAACACACACATATCATATATATCCACACATTCACAAACACACACATATCATATATATCCACACATTCACAAACACACACATATCATATATATCCACACATTCACAAACACACACATATCATATATATCCACACATTCACAAACACACACATATCATATATATCCACACATTCACAAACACACACATATCATATATATCCACACATAAGCATATACACAAACACATATACAGTATATCCGATTCCACACATGCACACATATTAATCCAAACACACACATATTAATCCACACATTCACAAACACATTTATATCCACACATTCACAAACACATTTATATCCACACATACACATCTATATCCACATATACACACATTCACAAACACACATATGTCCACACTTAAGCATAGACACAAACACATATATATCCACACATACACACATATTAATCAAAACATACACACATATTATTCCACACATACACAAATATAGCCACACATAGACATATAGAGGGATATTTATCAAGCCGCCAACCACAAATACGCTGGAATTCCGCAGCGTAATTGTGGTGAGCTTGATTCCCCTTATTTATCAAAGCATACAGACCGGCAAAAGTTGAAATTTGTGACGTAACATACAATTCGCCGGTCTCAGTCCGACACAGATCGATGCTTACGTCACTACAGATGTTCCAAATGCAAATTCGGCACTATATGACTACTTTTGCTAGTTAACAAATGTCTAACAGGTACGCTCGCCACTATTCCGGCCCAGCGTACCTGGTTTTCAAGGGCGGCGGATGCCATAGGAATCAATGGGAGTCTGAAAGCAGCGAAAGCTTATGTTCGATTGATTCCTATGGGAGAATAAAGGTAACGTTTACACCTAACACCGTAAAATAACCCCCGAGTCTAAACACCCCTAATCTACCTACATTATGTTATTAACCCCTAATCTGCTGCCCGAAACCGCAGCCACCTACATTATACTTATTAACCCCTAATCTGCCGCCCCCTACACCGCCACCACCTACATTATGTTATTAACCCCTAATCTGCTGCCCCTACACTGCCGCCACCTACATTATGTTATTAACCCCTAATCTGCTGCCTGAAACCGCCGCCACCTACATTATACTTATTAACCCCTAATCTGCTGCCCCCTACACCGCCACCACCTACATTATGTTATTAACCCCTAATCTGCTGCCCCTACACTGCCGCCACCTACATTATGTTATTAACCCCTAATCTGCCGTGCCGCCACCTTCATTATGTTATTAACCCTTAATCTGCTGCGCCGCCACCTACATTATGTTATTAACCTCTAATCTGCCGCCCCGACACCGCAGCCACCTACATTATGTTATTAATAAATGATCAAAGATTTAAACTAATTACACCTAATCTAAGAGCCCTATGGAAATAATAAAGCCCCCCAAAATAAAAAAACACCTAGCCTACAATAAACTGCTAATGGCCCTTAAAAGGGCCTTTTGCGGGGCATTACCCCAAAGAAATCAGCTCTTTTACCTGTAAAAAAAATACAAACAACCCCCCAACAGTAAAATCCACCACCCACACAACCAACCCCTCAAATAAAAACCTAATGTAAAAAACCTAAGCTCTCCATTGCCCTGAAAAGGGCATTTGTATGGGCATTTCCCTTAAAAGGGCATTTGGCTTTTTTTCAAAATTAAAACCCACCCAATAAACCATTAAAAAAGCCTAACACTAACCCCCAAAGATCCATTTACAGTTTCTGAAGAGCCGACATCCATCCTCAACGAAGTGGCAGAAGTCTTCATCGAATCCGGCAGAAGTCTTCATCCAAGCAGGCCGACGTCTTCATCCAACCAGGCAGAAGTCTTCATCCAGACGGCATCTTCTATCTTCATCCATCTGGCGTGGAGCGGCTCCTTCTTCAAGACATCCGACGCGGAGCATCCTCTTGGTTCGACGTCTTCTTTACAATGAATGTTCCTTTAAATTACGTCATCCAAGATGGCGTCCCTTAGATTCCGATTGGCTTATAGAATTCTATCAGCCAATCGGAATTAAGGTTGAAAAAATCCTATTGGCTGTTGCAATCAGCCAATAGGATTGAGCTTTCATCCTATTGGCTGATCCAATGTGGAGGCCATTGGTTTACAGTGAACTCACTGTCATGTTCAAGAAACCAGTTTGAGATAATTTGAACTTTGTGACATGCTGCATGATCCTGCTGGAAGTAGCCATCAGAAAATGGGTACGCTGTAGTCATAAAGGGATAGACATGGTCAGCAACAATACTCAGGTAGGCCGTGGTGTTTAAATAATGCTCAATTAATACTAAGGGGCCCAAAGTGTGCCAAGAAAATATCCCCCACACCATTACACCACCACCACCTGTCTGAACCATTGATGGATCCATGCTTTTACATACCTTTCAATATTTCAAAATCCAAAAGAGGGACACCCCTCCCCCACTGAGCAAAAGTGTGATATGTGGTGTGCAGGAGCAAGGATGGGGTCTGAGGAGTGGGCTTAACAAGTGGCAGAACAAAACACACATTAAGTTTAAAAAAAAAAAAAAGTATAAGCACTCTGATAACTTACTTTTGTTACTAGGGGGATGCTTTCTGATTGCCTAGGAAACCACAAAGACTCCTTCCCCAGTCTACAATCGGAAATGTGTGCATACTTTGCTTGAAGCAAACGTTTTAACTGACAGCAGAATTAATATTCCTAACAAATTAAAGCTGCTACTTTTTTGTACACTGTTTGTCTTATGTTTGTACATGATATTCCTGAGGTTTAGCAGGTATTTAAGTGCTCTTTGTAAAAAAAAAGGCTTTTGGAGCAGTATATAAATCCCACAAAACTTTAACCCTGTATACAACTTTCAAATAATTTACTTATGCTGCTGAACAGTTCAGAGACCACTACAGATCCCTCTGCAAAAAATGTCACTATTCAGCTGAGCAGACAGCTGACACATTGCCTGGCTGCTGCTGTTGTGCCGGCACCCTCCTCGGCCCCTCAACCCGCACCAGTCTGCCCATTCTCCTCTGACATCAACAAGACATTTTCGTCCACACAACTGCCGCTCACTGGATATTTTCTCTTTTTTTGGACCATTCTCTGTAAACCCTAGAGATGGTTGTGCATGAAAATCCCAGTAGATCAGCAGTTTTTGAAATACTCAGACCAGCCCGTCTGGTACCAACAACCATGCCATTTTCAAAGTCACTTAAATCCTCTTTCTTCCCCATTCTGATGCTCGGTTTGAACTTCAGCAAGTCGTCTTCCCCACATCTAGATGCCTAAATGCATTGAGTTGCTGCCATGTGATTGGCTGATTAGCAATTTGTGTTACCAAGCAATTAAACAGGTGTACCTAATAAAGTAGCTGGTGAGTGTATATCCACACATACACCCACACATAAATATATATATATATATAAATATACACACACATATATATATCCACACATACACCCACACATAAATATATATATATATATATATATATATATATATATATATATATATACACACACACACATATATATATCCACACATACACCCACACATAAATATATATATATATATATATATATATATATATATATACACACACGTATATATATCCACACATACACCCACACATAAATATATATATATATATATATATATATATATATATATATACACACACATATATATATCCACACATAAACACACACACACATATATATCCACACAAACACATATATATGTATGCCGAAACACGTCAGTAGCAGTATTGAGGAGTGAGCTCCTCATTCCATCCCCACTGACAGAGTGGCAGCTTGATCAGTCTGATGTTTTTAACAACGTTGGAAATAAAGTTCCTGTTTTATTCAAATCCTTGTTGCGGTGCTCCTTTACCTTGTTGGGGTGGAACATCACATATATATAACCACACATACACAAACACATATATATCTACACATACACATATACACAAAGACATACATATATATCCACACAAATGCATACACACATGTAAATCCACACATATACACAAAGACATGTATATATATATATATATATATATATTCACACACACACACACATATATATCCACACATACACAAACACATATATATCCACACATACGCATACACACATGTAAATCCACACATGCGCATATACACAAACACATATATCTACACATACACACACATATATATAAAACATAATTTATGTAAGAACTTACCTGATAAATTCATTTCTTTCATAGTGGCAAGAGTCCATGAGCTAGTGACGTATGGGATATACATTCCTACCAGGAGGGGCAAAGTTTCCCAAACCCCAAAATGCCTATAAATACACCTCCCACCTCACTCATACCTCAGTTTAACGTATAGCCAAGTAGTGAGGTGTAAAAAAACATAATTTATGCTTACCTGATAAATTTATTTCTCTTGTAGTGTATTCAGTCCACGGGTCATCCATTACTTATGGGATATATTCCCTTCCCAACAGGAAGTTGCAAGAGGATCACCCAAAGCAGAGCTGCTATATAGCTCCTCCCCTCACATGTCATATCCAGTCATTCGACCAAAACAAGACAAGAAAGGAGATGGTGACTGGAGTTTTAATTAAAATTTAGATCTGCCTTAAAAAAGACAGGGCTGGCCGTGGACTGAATACACTACAAGAGAAATAAATTTATCAGGTAAGCATAAATTATGTTTTCTCTTGTTAAGTGTATTCAGTCCACGGGTCATCCATTACTTATGGGATACCAATACCAAAGCTAAAGTACACGGATGATGGGAGGGACAAGGCAGGAACTTAAACGGAAGGAACCACTGCCTGTAGAACCTTTCTCCCAAAAACAGCCTCCGAAGAAGCAAAAGTGTCAAATTTGTAAAATTTTGAAAAGGTGTGAAGCGAAGACCAAGTCGCAGCCTTGCAAATCTGTTCAACAGAGGCCTCATTCTTAAAGGCCCAGGTGGAAGCCACAGCTCTAGTGGAATGAGCTGTAATTCTTTCAGGGGGCTGCTGTCCAGCAGTCTCATAGGCTAAACGTATTATGCTACGAAGCCAAAAGGAGAGAGAGGTTGCCGAAGCTTTTTGACCTCTCCTCTGTCCAGAGTAAACGACAAACAGGGAAGAAGTTTGACGAAAATCTTTAGTTGCCTGTAAATAGAACTTCAGGGCATGGACTACGTCCAGATTATGCAAAAGTCGTTCCTTCTTTGAAGAAGGATTAGGACATAATGATGGAACAACAATCTCCTGATTGATATTCCTGTTAGAAACTACCTTAGGTAAAAACCCAGGTTTAGTACGCAGAACTACCTTGTCTGAATGGAAAATCAGATAAGGAGAATCACAATGTAAGGCAGATAACTCAGAGACTCTTCGAGCCGAGGAAATAGCCATCAAAAACAGAACTTTCCAAGATAAAAGCTTAATATCAATGGAATGAAGGGGTTCAAACGGAACACCTTGAAGAACGGAACACCTTGAAGAACTTTAAGAACCAAGTTTAAGCTCCACGGCGGAGCAACAGTCTTAAACACAGGCTTAATCCTAGCCAAAGCCTGACAAAAAGCCTGGACGTCTGGAACTTCTGCCAGACGTTTGTGTAAAAGAATAGACAGAGCAGAAATCTGTCCCTTTAACGAACTAGCAGATAAGCCCTTTTCTAAACCCTCTTGTAGACAATATCCTAGGAATCCTAACCTTACTCCATGAGTAACTCTTGGATTCGCACCAATATAAATATTTACGCCATATCTTATGGTAAATTTTTCTGGTAACAGGCTTCCGTGCCTGTATTAAGGTATCAATAACTGACTCAGAGAAGCCACGCTTTGATAGGATCAAGCGTTCAATCTCCATGCAGTCAACCTCAGAGAAATTAGATTTGGATGGTTGAAAGGACCTTGTATTAGAAGGTCCTGCCTCAGAGGCAGAGACCATGGTGGACAGGACGACATGTCCACTAGGTCTGCATACCAGGTCCTGCGTGGCCACGCAGGCGCTATCAGAATCACCGATGCTCTCTCCTGTTTGATCTTGGCAATCAGTCGAGGCAGCAGCGGAAACGGTGGAAACACATAAGCCATGTTGAAAACCCAAGGGGCTGCTAGAGCATCTATCAGCGCCGCTCCCGGGTCCCTGGACCTGGATCCGTAACAAGGAAGCTTGGCGTTCTGGCGAGACGCCATGAGATCCAGTTCTGGTTTGCCCCAACGATGAACCAGCTGAACGAACACCTCCGGATGAAGTTCCCACTCCCCCGGATGAAAAGTCTGGCGACTTAGAAAGTCCGCCTCCCAGTTCTCCACGCCTGGGATGTAAATCGCTGACAGGTGGCAAGAGTGAGACTCTGCCCAGCGAATTATCCTTGAGACTTCTAACATCGCTAGGGAACTCCTGGTTCCCCCTTGATGGTTGATGTAAGCCACAGTCGTGATGTTGTCCGACTGAAATCTGATGAACCTCAGTGTTGCTAACTGAGGCCAAGCTAGAAGAGCATTGAATATTGCTCTTAACTCCAGAATATTTATTGGGAGGAGTTTCTCCTCCTGAGTCCACGATCCCTGAGCCTTCAGGGAGTTCCAGACTGCGCCCCAACCTAGAAGGCTGGCATCTGTTGCTACAATCATCCAATCTGGCCTGCGAAAGGTCATACCCTTGGACAGATGGACCCGAGAAAGCCACCAGAGAAGAGAATCTCTGGTCTCTTGATCCAGATTTAGTAGAGGGGACAAATCTGAGTAATCCCCATTCCACTGACTTAGCATGCATAATTGCAGCGGTCTGAGATGCAGGCGCGCAAATGGCACTATGTCCATTGCCGCTACCATTAAGCCGATTACTTCCATGCACTGAGCCACTGATGGGCGTGGAATGGAATGAAGGACACGGCAAGCATTTAGAAGTTTTGATAACCTGGACTCCGTCAGGTAAATTTTCATCTCTACAGAATCTATAAGAGTCCCTAGGAAGGAGACTCTTGTGAGAGGTAATAGAGCACTCTTTTCCACGTTCACCTTCCACCCATGTGACCTCAGAAATGCCAGAACTATCTCTGTATGAGACTTGGCAATTTGAAAACTTGACGCTTGTATCAGAATGTCGTCTAGATACGGAGCCACCGCTATGCCTTGCGGTCTTAGAACCGCCAGAAGTGAGCCCAGAACCTTTGTAAAAATTCTCGGGGCCGTAGCTAACCCGAAGGGAAGAGCTACAAACTGGTAATGCCTGTCTAGAAAGGCAAATCTTAGGTACCAATAATGATCTTTGTGAATCGGTATGTGAAGGTAGGCATCCTTTAAGTCCACTGTGGTCATGTACTGACCCTCTTGGATCATGGGTAGGATGGTTCGAATAGTTTCCATTTTGAATGATGGAACTCTTAGGAATTTGTTTAAGATCTTTAAGTCCAAGATTGGTCTGAAGGTTCCCTCTTTCTTGGGTACTACAAACAGATTTGAGTAAAATCCTTGCCCTTGTTCCGTCCGTGGAACTGGGTGGATCACCCCCATTACTAGGAGGTCTTGTACACAGCGTAGAAATGCCTCTTTCTTTATTTGGTTTGCTGATAACCTTGAAAGATGAAATCTCCCTTGTGGAGGAGAAGCTTTGAAGTCCAGAAGATATCCCTGATATATGATCTCCAACGCCCAGGGATCCTGGACATCTCTTGCCCATGCCTGGGCGAAGAGAGAAAGTCTGCCCCCCACTAGATCCGTTTCCGGATAGGGGGCCATCCCTTCATGCTGTCTTAGGGGCAGTAGTAGGTTTTCTGGCCTGCTTGCCCTTGTTCCAGGACTGGTTAGTTTTCCAGGCCTGTCTGTAACGAGCAACAGTTCCTTCCTGTTTTGGAGCGGAGGAAGTTGATGCTGCTCCTGCCTTGAAGTTTCGAAAGGCACGAAAATTAGACTGTTTGGCCTTTGATTTGGCCCTGTCCTGAGGAAGAGTATGACCCTTACCTCCAGTAATGTCAGCGATAATTTTAAGCAATTTAGATTTAGAAGTCACGTCAGCTGACCAGGATTTAAGCCATAGTGCTCTGCGCGCCTGGATGGCGAATCCGGAGTTCTTAGCCGTTAGTTTAGTTAAATGTACAATGGCATCAGAAACAAATGCATTAGCCAGCTTAAGAGCTTTAAGCTTGTCCATAATTTCATCCAATGGAGCTGTGTGAATGGCCTCTTCTAGAGACTCAAACCAGAATGCCACAGCAGCAGTGACAGGCGCAATGCATGCAAGGGGCTGTAAGATAAAACCTTGTTGAACAAACATTTTCTTAAGGTAACCTTCTAATTTTTTATCCATTGGATCCGAAAAAGCACAACTATCCTCCACCGGGATAGTGGTACGCTTAGCTAAAGTAGAAACTGCTCCCTCCACCTTAGGGACCGTCTGCCATAAGTCCCGTGTAGTGGTGTCTATTGGAAACATTTTCCTAAATATAGGAGGTGGGGAAAAGGGCACACCGGGTCTATCCCACTCCTTGCTAATAATTTCTGTAAGCCTTTTAGGTATAGGAAAAACGTCAGTACACACCGGCACCACATAGTATCTATCCAGCCTACATAATTTCCCTGGAATTGCAACTGTGCTACAGTCATTCAGAGCCGCTAAAACCTCCCCTAGCAATACACGGAGGTTCTCAAGCTTAAATTTAAAATTAGAGATCTCTGAATCCGGTTTCCCTGGATCAGATCCGTCACCCACAGAATGAAGCTCTCCGTCCTCATGTTCTGCAAACTGTGACGCAGTATTGGACATGGCTCTCACAGCACTAGCGCGCTCTGTCCTTATCCCAGAGCAATCACGCTTGCCTCTTAATTCTGGCAATTTAGATAATACTTCTGTCAGGGTATTATTCATAATAGTAGCCATGTCTTGTAAAGTGATTTGTATGGGTGTCTCTGATGTACTTGGCGCCACAATATCACGCGCCTCCTGAGCGGGAGGCGAAGGTACTGACACGTGAGGAGAGTTAGTCGGCATAACTTCCCCCTCGTTGTCTGGTTATAATTCCTTTACAGATAAAGACTGACCTTTATTATTTAAAGTGAAATCAATACATTTAGTACACATATTTCTATGGGGCTCCACACTGGCCTTCAAACATAGTGAACAAACAGATTCATCTGTGTCAGACATGTTTAAACAGACTAGCAATGAGACTAGCAAGCTTGGAAAACACTTTAAAATAAATTTACAAGCAATAAAGAAAACGCTACTGCGCCTTTAAGAAGCACAAAAAACTGTCACAGTTGAAATAACAATGAACCAAATCAGTTATAGCAACCAAATTTTCACAGTAAATGTATTAAGTTAGCAGAGCATTGCACCCACTTGCAAATGGATGATTAACCCCTTAATACCCAAAACGGATAATCAATAGAGAAAAAAAACGTTTTTTAACACAGTCAAACACACTGTCACAGGTCTGCTGTGACTGATTACCTCCCTCAAAATGACTTTTGAAGTCAATTGAGCTCTCTAGAGACGTCCTGGGTGATGCAGGAAGAAGCAGGAAGACTGAGACTGAATTTTACTGCGCAAAAAAGCGCTAAAATAGGCCCCTCCCACTCATTATCACAACCATGCCATGTGGAAAAATTCATGCCCCAATAAGTTTTATCACCAATGTACCTCACAAAAACGATTAAACATGCCAGCAAACGTTTTAAACATCCTTTTTTTAAAGAGTATGTATCTCTATTGATAAGCCTGATACCAGTCCTTCTACTGCATTTAAGGTTTATTACATTACTTCAGTATTAGCAGCATTTTCTTAGTCAAATTCCATTCCTTAGAAAATTACTTTACTGCATATACATTAATCAGCCTGATACCAGTCGCTTTCACTGCATTTAAGGCTTTACTTACATTACATCGGTATCAGCAGTATTTTCTTAGTCAATTCCATTCCTTAGAAAAATATTTTACTGCACATACCTTATTTGCAGGAGACCCCGCACGCTATTCCCTTTCTGAAGTTACCCCACTCCTCAGAATGTGCGAGAACAGCCAGTGTATCTTAGTTACTTCTGCTAAGATCATAGAAAACGCAGGCAGATTCTTCTTCCAAATACTGCCTGAGAAAAAAACAGCACACTCCGGTGCCATTTAAAAATAACAAACTTTTGATTGAAGAAATAATTAAGTATAAAATACCACACTCCTCTCACGACCTCCTTCTATGTTGAGGGTTGCAAGAGAATGACTGGATATGACATGTGAGGGGAGGAGCTATATAGCAGCTCTGCTTTGGGGGATCCTCTTGCAACTTCCTGTTGGGAAGGGAATATATCCCATAAGTAATGGATGACCCGTGGACTGAATACACTTAACAAGAGAAAAGGAGTAAAAAGCATACAAAAATAGGAACTGGAAAAATAATGTGCTTTATACAAAAAAAATCATAACCACAAAAAATAGGGTGGGTCTCATGGGCTCTTGGCACTATGAAAGAAATTAATTTATCAGATAAGTTCTTACATAAATTATGTTTTCTTTCATGTAAGTGGCAAGAGTCCATGACCTAGTGACGTATGGGATATAATACCCAAGAAGTGGAAGTCCACGAGTCACTAGAGAGGGAGGGATAAAATAAAAACAGCTAAATTCGCTGAAAAATTAAATACAAAAAAATTATTACGTTTTCTTAAAAATTTCAAAAAAACTAAAATCAAAGGCACTTAAATCAAACTGAGACAGCTGCCTAAAGAACCTTTCTACCAAAGGCTGCTTCCAAAGAAGCAAACACATCAAAATGGTAAAATTTAGTAAATGCATGCAAAGAAGACCAAGTTGCTGCTTTGCAAATTTGATCAACTGAAGCTTCATTCTTGAAAGCCCAAGAAGTGGCAACTGATCTAGTAGAATGAGCTGTAATTATCTGAGGCGGAGACTGCCCCGCCTCCAAATAAGCTTTGTGAATCAAAAGTTTCAACCAAGATGCCAGAGAAATGACAAAGGCTTTCTTACCTTTCCTGGAACCAAAAAAATAACAAATAGACTAGAAGTTTTTCTGAAATCTTTAGTAGCCTCAACATAATATTTCAAAGCTCTTACCACATCCAAAGAATGTAAAGACCTTTCAAGAGTATTCTTAAGATTAGGACACAAGGAAGGAACAAACAATTTCCCTATTAATGTTGTTAGAATTTACAACTTTAGGCAAAAATGTAAACGAAGTCCGCAAAACAGCTTTATCTTAATGGAAAATCAGATAAGGAGACTCACAAGAGAGAGCAGACAAATCAGAAACTAGCAGAAGAGATAGCCAAAAGAAATAACACTTTCCAATAAAGTAATTTAAAGGGACACTAAGGTCAAATTAAATTTTCATGATTCAGATACAGCAAGTCATTTTAAATAACTTTCTAATTTACTTCCATTAAAAACAATGTGCACAGTCTTTTATATTTACACTTTTTGAGTCACCAGCTCCTACTGACCATGTGCAACAATTCCCAGACTATACGTATATGCATTTGTTATTGGCTGATTGCTATCACATGGTACAGGGGGAGTGGAAATATACATAACTTTGAAATTTGTTATAAAAAAAATCTACAACTCATTTGAAATTCAGAGTAAATGCTATTGCATTGTCTTGTTATCTTGCATTTGTTGATTATGCAAATCTACTGTGTTTACTAGTCCTTTAATATCCAGAGAATGCATAGGCTCAAAAGGAGAAGTCTGTAAAATCTTCAATACCATATTGAGACTCCAAGGAGGAGAATTAGATTTAATAACAGGTTTGATACGAGTCAAAGCCTTAAACAAAACAGTGAATATCAGGAAGCTTAGCAATCTTTCTATGAAATAAGACAGAAAGAGCAGAAATGTGTCCTTTCAAAGTATTTGCAGACAACCCTTTATCCAAACCATCCTGAAGAAACTGTAAAATCCTAGGAATTCTGAAAGAATGCCAAGAACTCAATCATGAGTGGAACACCATGAAATATAAATCTTCCTTGAAACAGTCTTACGAGCCTGTATCATAGTGCGAGTCAGAGAAACCTCTATGACTAAGTGTTCAATGTCCATGCGTTCAAATTAAGAGTTATGAGATCTTGATGGAAAAATGGCCCTTGAGACAAAAGGTCTGGCCTTAAAGGAAGTGGCCAAGGCTGGCAACTGGACCATGCTGGTGCTATCAGAAACACATTAGATTGTTCCATTATGATCTTGGAGATCACCCTTGGAAGAAGAACCAGAGGCGGAAAAATGTAAGCAGGTTAGTAAAATCAAGAAACTGCTAAAGCATCAACCATCTCCGCCTGAGGATCCTTGAACCTGGAAAGGTATCTGGGAAGCTTCTTGTTTAGATGAGAGGCCATCATATCTATTTCTGGAAGACCCCACATCTGTACAAGATGAAAAAACACATCTGGATGGAGAGACCACTCCCCCAGATGTAAAGTCTGACGGCTGAGATAAGCCGCTTCCCAATTGTCTACACCTGGGATATCAATCACAGAAATTAGACAAGAGTTGGATTCTGCCCAAGAAAGTATCCGAGATACTTCTTTTATTGCTGAAGGACTGTGAGTCCCTCCTTGATGATTAATATATGCCACTGTTGTGATATTGTCTGTCTGAAAATGAATGTAAAGTTCCCTCTTCAATAGAGGACACGCCTGAAGAGCTCTGGACATAGTTCTAAAATATTAATTGGTAACCTCACCTCTTTAAGTTTCCAAACCCCTTGTGCTGTCAGGGACCCCTAGACAGCTCCCCAACCTGTAAGAAAGACGAACAAAGGAGGCCCCTTGAACAATAAGGTGATGGTCTAACCACCAAGTCGGAGAGAGTTGAGTGTTGGGATTTAAGTATATCAGTTGTGATATCTGAGTATAATCCCTGGTTCAACATGCAAAGCTGTAGAGGCCTCATATGAAAATGAGCAAAGGGGATCGCGTCCGATGCTGCAGTCATGAGACCTAAAACTTCCATGCACATAACCACTGAAGGGAATGAGAGAGACTGAAGGTGTAGACAAGCTAAAATCAACTTCATTCATCTCTTGTCTGTCAGAAAAAGAGTCATGCACACTGAATCTATCTGGAAACCTAAGAAGTTGACCCTTGTCTGAGGAATCAAGAAACTCTTTTATAAATTGATCCTCCAACCATGTCTTTACAGAAACCATGCTAGTTGTTTCGTGTGAGATTCTGCTAAATGAAAAGATTGAGCTAGTACCAAGATATCGTCCAAATAGGGAAACAACGCAATACCCTGCTCTCTGATTACAGATAGAAGGGCACCGAGAACCTTCGTGAAGATTCTTGGAGCTGTCGCTAGGCCAAACGGAAGAGCGACAAATTGGTAATGCTTGTCTAGAAAAGAGAATCTCAGAAAACTATAGTGGTCTGGATAAATCGGAATGTGAAGATAAACGTCCTGTAAGTCTATTGTGGACATGAATGACCCTTCTGAACAAAAGGCAAAATAGTCCTTATAGTCACCATCTTGAAAGTTGGGACTCTTACAAAACGATTTAAAATTTTCAGATCCAAAATTGGTCCGAACTAATCTTCTTTCTTTCGAACAATGAATAGATTTGAATAAAAACCCAAACCCTGTTCCTGCTGAGGAACTGTAACAATCACCCCTGAAAGCTCTAGGTCTTGAACACACTTCCGAAAAGTCTGAGTCTTCACAGGGTTTGTTGGAACATGAGAAAGAATATTCCCATGGGAGGTCTTATTCTGAAACCTATTGGATAACCCTTAAAACAATATCCTAAATACACTGATTTTGAACAAAATCTGTCTAAATGTCTTGAAATAATTTCAATCTGCCCCCCATCAGTTGAACTGGTTTGAGGGCCGCACCTTCATGCATTCTAAGGGGCTGGATTTAGATTCTTATAAGGCTTGGATTTATTCCAATTCAGAGATGGTCTCCAATTAAAGCCAGAGGCCTTAGGGAAAGGAGAGGTCTTTTGTTCTCTATTCTGATGAAAGGAACGAAAACGATTGGGAGCTTTAAACTTACCCTTAGATTTCTTATCTTGGGGTAGAAAAACTCCCTTTCCTTCAGTGATAGTGGAGATAATACAATAAATTATTACCCTGAAATGATAGAGGTGGTGTCTAAATCTAGATTACTATGTCAGCATTCCAAGATTTAAGCCATAAAGCTCTTTTTGTAAGAATAGCTAAAGACATAGATTTAATATCACTATTAATGACATCAAATATAGCATACAAATGAAATGATTAGCATGTTGAAGCAAAAGAACAATGCTAGACAATTCAGGATCTGATAACTGCTGTGTTAAACTGTCTAACCAAAAAGTTGAAGCAGCAGCAACATCAGCCATAGAAATAGCAGGTCTAAGAATATAGCCAGTTTGTAAATATGCTTTTCTAAGATAGGATTCAATCTTCCTATCTAAAGGATCCATAAAAGGAAGTACTATCTTCCATAGGAATAGTAGTACGTTTGGCAAGAGTGGAAATATCCCCATCAACCTTAGGGACTTTTTCCCAAAACTCTAAATTGGCCACAAGTAAACGATATAGCTTCTTAAATCTAGAAGAAGGGTTAAAAGAAGCACCAGACTTAGACCATTCTTTAGTAATTCTAGATAGCATCTGAAATAGGAAAAACTTCAGGAGTAACCTCAGAGGTTTTAAAAACAGAATTCAAACATTTGCTAGTTTTGTTATCAAGAGGACTAGACTCCTCAATACCCAAAGTAAACAATACTTCCTTTAATAAAGAATGAATATATTCAATCTTAAAAAGAAAAGTAGATTTATCAATCTCAGTCTCTGAAGCAGGATCCTCTGAACCAGAGAAATCCTAATCAGCAGAAGATACTTCAGTGCTGTCGATCAATACAAATTTCATCAGATTTATGAGAAGTTTGGAAAGACCTTTTACATTTATTTGAAGGTGGAATAGCAGTCATAGCCTTCTCTATGGTTGCAGCAATATAATTTTTCATATCTGCAGGAATATCATGTGCATTAGACTGTGAAGGATTAACAGTAGATGTATTTGTACTTCTAGAAACATTATCAGCATGTAATAATTTTTCATAACAAGTGCCACATATTTGAGCTGAAGAAGTAAGATCAGCTAATTTACAACAAACACACTTAGCTTTGGTAGAATTGTGTTCAGGCAGCTTAGTTCCTACAGTAACATCAGGGACAGGATCAGTTTGAGACATCTTGCAAAATGAAACAAAAAAGAAAAAATAACATTTAAACAAAATATTCAATTTCCTCAAAATAGCAGTTTCGGGAATGGGAAAAAATCCTTATGATAAAATTCTTATACAAAAGTAAAATAAAAAGCAAACATCATAGCCCTCAATAAACAAATGAGAGCAGTGACCAAAAGAGGGAGAGTAAACAAAGATAACGCAAATGCAAAGGAAATAACTTTTGGCGCCAAAGCTAACAGAATGAAATGACGCAACTCGCGTCATAACAGGCACGATTTCTTGCCAAAAACATTTGCATCAATAAAGACGCAAGAAATGATGCAACTTGCGTCACAACTAGTGATGTCGCGAATAGTTCGCCGGCGAATAGTTTCACGGCAAACATAGCTTGTTCACGTTCGCAGCGGCGGGCGAACATATGCGATGTTCGATCCGCCCCCTATTCGTCATCATTGAGTCAAACTTTGACCCTGTACCTCACAGTCAGCAGACACATTCCAGCCAATCAGCAGCAGCCCCTCCCTCCCAGACCCTCCTACCTCCTGGACAGCATCCATTTTAGATTCATTCGGAAGCTGCATTCTTAGTGAGAGGAGGGACAGTGTAGCTGCTGCTGATTTAATAGGGAAATCGATAGCTAGGCTAGTGAATTCAGTGTCTACTACAGTCCTGAAGGACTCATCTGATCTCTGCTGTAAGGACAGCACCCCAAAAAAGCCCTTTTTAGGGCCAGAACATCAGTCTGCTTTTTTTTTTTCCTGTGTATTCTAATTGCAGTTGCCTGCCTGCCTGCCAGCTTGTGTGTCAGACTCACAGCGTATACTGTGCCCACTTGCCCAGTGCCACCACTCATATCTGGTGTAACAGTAGTGTACATTTAAAAAAAGCATAGCAGTCAATAATAGCAGTCAGTTTCCTTCACATGTGTGCGTTTCAGAGCCTGCCTGCCAGGGCACAGTGTCACCCCAGTGCAACTCATATCTGGTGTAACATTAGTGTACTTTTAAAAAAAACAACACTTTATTGACTGTGTTAAATAATAGCAGTCAGTTTCCTTCACATGAGTGCGTTTCAGAGCCTGCCTGCCAGGGAACAGTGTCACCCCAGTGCAACTCATATCTGGTGTAACATTAGTGTACTTTTAAAAAAACAACACTTTTTTGACTGTGTTAAATAATAGCAGTCAGTTTCCTTCACACGTGTGCATTTCAGTGCCTGCCTGCCAGGGCACAGTGTCACCCCAGTGCAACTCATATCTGGTGTAACAGTAGTGTACAATAGAAAAAAAACAACACTTTTTTGACTGTGTTAAATAATAGCAGTCAGTTTCCTTCACACATGTGCGTTTCAGTGCCTGCCTGCCAGGGCACAGTGTCACCCCAGTGCAACTCATATCTGTTGTAACAGTAGTGTACATTTAAAAAAAAAAACACTTTTTTGAATGTGTTAAATAATAGCAGTCAGTTTCCTTCACACGTGTGCGTTTCAGTGCCTGCCTGCCAGGGCACAGTGTCACCCCAGTGCAACTCATATCTGGTGTAACAGTAGTGTACATTTAAAAAAAACAACACTTTTTTGACTGTGTTAAATAATAGCAATCAGTTTCCTTCACACGTGTGCGTTTCAGTGCCTGCCTGCCAGGACACAGTGTCACCCCAGTGCAACTCATATCTGGTGTAACAGTAGTGTACATTTTAAAAAAAACACAACACTTTTTTGACTGTGTTAAATAATAGCAGTCAGTTTCCTTCACAAGTGTGCGTTTCAGTGCCTGCCTGCCAGGGCACAGTGTCACCCCAGTGCAACTCATATCTGGTGTAACAGTAGTGTACATTTAAAAAAAAAAAAACACTTTTTTGACTGTGTTAAATAATAGCCGTCAGTTTCCTTCACACGTGTGCGTTTAAGTGCCTGCCTTCCAGGGCACAGTGTCACCCCAGTGCAACTCATATCTGGTGTAACAGTAGTGTACATTTAAAAAAAAAACACTTTTTTGACTGTGTTAAATAATAGCAGTCAGTTTCCTTCGCACGTCTGCGTTTCAGTGCCTGCCTGCCAGGGCACAGTGTCACCTCAGTGCAACTCATATCTGGTGTAACAGTAGTGTACATTTAAAAAAAACAACACTTTTTTGACTGTGTTAAATAAAAGCAGTCAGTTTCCTTCACACGTGTGCGTTTCAGTGCCTGCCTGCCAGGGCACAGTGTCACCCCAGTGCAACTCATATCTGTTGTAACAGTAGTGTACATTTAAAAAAAACAACACTTTTTTGACTGTGTTTAATAATAGCAGTCAGTTTCCTTCACACGTGTGCATTTCAGTGCCTGCCAGGGCACAGTGTAACCCCAGTGCAACTCATATCTGGTGTAACAGTAGTGTACATTTAAAAAAAAAACACTTTTTTGACTGTGAAATAATAGCAGTCAGTTTCCTTCACACGTGTGCGTTTCAGTGCCTGCCTGCCAGGGCACAGTGTCACACCAGTGCCACCACTCATATCTGGTGTAACAGTAGTGTACATTTAAAAAACAACAACACTGATAGGGGACGTAACAGGGATTAAACTGATAAGAATAGTACTACTTAACACACCACTCCTATCTGGTGGCACATTAGATTGCACACGCAGTGCCCCAAATTTGAAGTAGGAGGACCGACCAAGCATTTTTTTCCATCTCCCGGTTCCTAAAATCGATGCCATATACACGTCCCCTGATAGGGGACGTAACAGGGATTAAACTGATAAGAATAGAACTACTTAACACACCACTCCTATCTGGTGGCACATTAGATTGCACGCGCAGTGCCCCAAATTTGAAGTAGGAGGACCGACCAAGCATCTTTTTCCATCTCCAGGTTCCTAAAATCGATGCCATATACACGTCCCCTGATAGGGGACGTAACAGGGATTAAACTGATAAGAATAGTACTACTTAACACACCACTCCTATCTGGTGGCACATTAGATTGCATGCGCAGTGCCCCAAATTTGAAGTAGGAGGACCGACCAAGCATCTTTTTCCATCTCCCGGTTCCTAAAATCGATGCCATATACACGTCCCCTGCTAGGGGACGTAACAGGGATTAAACTGATAAGAATAGTACTACTTAACACACCACTCCTATCTGGTGGCACATTAGATTGCACGCGCAGTGCCCCAAATTTGAAGTAGGAGGACCGACCAAGCATCTTTTTCCATCTCCCGGTTCCTAAAAACGATGCCATATACACGTCCCCTGATAGGGGACGTAACAGGGATTAAACTGATAGGAATAGTACTACTTAACACACCTTATAATAACGCAGAGAGAGGCAACACAGAGAGAGGAGTCTGAAGAAGAGGAGTCAGAGGAGGAAGGTGGCTTTGAGGAGGTGGAAGACCAAACACAGCAGGCGTCCCAGGGGGCTTGTTGTCACCTTTCGGGGACCCTTGGTGTTGTACGCGGCTGGGTGGAGGAAGAGACCTTTAATGACATCAGTGAGGACAAGGAACGGGACATGGCTAGCTTGGTATTCAACCTTGTGCAAATGGGGAGTTTGCGGTTGTGCAAATGGACTGTTTGCGGTTGTTTGCGGTGCGTTAAATGGGGAGTTTGGTCTGTCACTGTGAAGCGGGCGTAACCCTTACACTACCTGATCGATACATCATACCTGATGTTTTAAAGCACGTTATTCCAAACAATTTAGGAATGTTAGGTGATTTATGCCCTTTATGGATTAAAACCAGACTCTGCATCAACTATGTAATTTTCCATGGGAGTTTTGCCATGGATCCCCCTCCGGCATGCCACAGTCCAGGTGTTAGTCCACTTGAAACAACTTTTCCATCAATATTGTGGCCAGAAAGAGTCCCTGTGGGTTTTAAAATTTGCCTGCCTATTGAAGTCTATGGCGGTTCGCCCGGTTCGCCTGTTCGCGAACAGTTCTGGAAGTTCACCAAATTTTAGGTTCGCGACATCACTAGTCACAACAGACGCGACTTCGTGCCAAAAAAATTTGCGCCAAAAATGACGCAATAAACAGTAGCATTTTGCGTCATCGCAAGCCTAATTAGCCCACAAAAATTTTGAAAAACAGGCTCTAAGTTACAACTAACTGGAACCCCAGGTAAGAAAAAAATACCTAAAATCTCCCATAAACATAATTTCCATGGTGAAACTGTTAGACTGCAAAGGGAAATACACAGACCTAACTCATGGCAAATATATGCAATATACATTAAAAACTTTATAACAAAGTGCCAAACATAGCTGAGAGTATCTTAAAAAGATTATATATACTTACCAGAAGACACCCATCCACATATAGCAGACAGCCAAACCAGTACTGAGACATATGAGCAGAGGTAATGGTAGAGGAGTATAATGTTGATCTGTAAAGGGAGGCAGCAGATGAATCCCTGTGACCGATTTACAGAGAGGTGAAAACATGATGTCATTAGGCAATACTCCCTTCACATCCCTCAGACAAACACTGTACTTTGAGAGGAATTTGAGCTTCAAAATGCTTAGAAGCGCCTTTCACAGAAGAAAATCAAGCACATCTTGCTTCACAGCCTCCACAGGCAAAGTTTGTAAAACTGAGGTATGAGTGAGGTGGGAGGTGTATTTATAGGCATTTTGGGGTTTGGGAAACTTTGCCCCTTCCTGGTAGGAATGTATATCCCATACGTCACTAGCTTATGGACTCTTGCCACTTACATGAAATATATATATATATCTATATATATATATATATATATATATATATATATATCCATATAAGATCAGTACTCTTACATATCTTATTAGAGCCTGAGTCACAGGTAAGTACAGATATACAAAAAGACTCTTCTCTCCTTTTGATAGGTTTTTCAAAACTTTTATTGGTTCCAACGTTTCGGCCCCAACCTGAGCATTTGTCAAGGAAACACACAATGAAAACTGACACCATACTTATACCCTGTTAGACCACTCCCCCACTCAGGTGATGCTCTATGGCCCTCTTAAGGTGGAATCTAAATGCTGCTGGCTTAGCTGCTCACTGGATTTTTTCAACTTTCTACCTTTAAAGTAAAGTTTTAATACATTAGTACATAATAGACATTAATGCATCCCTAGAAAAAAAACTGTCAACTTATACAGGGTATCAACATATTTACAAGTAACTACTAACTAGTCATTAATGAATTAATACTGATTCACAAACAAGTGACTATAAACCCCTTCATTTGTGGCAAAACCCCTACCTGAGTATACCACCAGATTTAATTTAAGTATGTAGAGTTCTAGGCTACCCTCTCTTTAAGAAACAAGATAGAGATAGGTATATATTTAGGCCCCTGGGATGTACTGTGTCAAGCTCAGATATCCATCTCGCCTCACTTTGTAATAGATTTTTCTTTCTATCACCCCCTCTTTTTAGAGGTAGTATCTGGTCTATTGGACAGCGTCTAAAACTTGACACTGGATGGCCCTTTTCCAGAAAGTGTTTGGTTCCCGGCTGATCTGACTTCCCTTTTTCCAAAGCTTGTCTGATGCTAGATCTGTGTACTGCTATTCTTTTCTTTAGCATTCATTCTGTTTAACCGATATACATATCCCCACATTGGCATTTGATCACATAGACCCCATATTTTGATTCACAGTTTAATGACTGTCATATCTTATCTCTTGCCAGTGTGGCTATGTGTGAATGTAGTACCCAGGATTAAGCTTTCACATGTTACACACCCATGACATCTGTATACACCTGGTCTTCTCATCAGAAAGTGTTTCATAGATTTTTCATACTTATCAGTAGGGTCTGCCTATACTAGCATATCCTTTAAGGAACGTCCCCTTCTATAAGAGAATATTGGGAGTTCTTTAGTGAAAGATGTTAATCTATCATCCCCTTGCAGGAATTTCCAATTATTTTGGATAGCCTTCCATACTTTCCAGCTGTCTACTGTGTAGTCAGTAACTAGGAACAGTCTGTTCTCATTCTTTTTTTCTCCTTTTTGTTCTCTTATTGTTGTTGCCTGTAATTTACCGTCTTGTAAAATATTAGCAGGGTATCCCCTCTTTGAGAATCTTTTACCCATTTCTTCCACTGCCGTTTCTACTTCCTCTGACTTGGAAGTAACTCTAATGGCTCTCAGCATTTGAGTCTTTGGCATTGATTTAAGTAGCTGTCTCGGGTGAAAGCTCTCATATCTTACCAGGGTATTACTATCAGTGGTCTTTCTATACACCCTTGTCTCTATCTTGTAATTTTCTTTAAATAATTATATGTCTAGGAATTCTATTTTTTCTTTGTCCCATTTTGGGACAAATCTGATGGGGCCTTGAACTTTGTTAAGCTCATCCAAAAATCTGTTTAGGGTAGTTTCACCACCATACAAGAGGAAAAACACACCGTCTATGAACCTCCAGTAGTTCCTACCATTCTGTAAAAATAATTCATTATTCACAATATTTCGCTGTTCATATGAATGCATACAAATATTTGCATAGCTTGGTGTTACCCGAGAGCCCATGGCAGTACCCATGCATTGTAAAAAAACATCCTTTTCAAATTTGAAATATTTTTTATGCAATATGAAAAGAAGTAGTAGAGTTACGTTTTCAATAGGAGGCCCTATAGACTCAGTCGCCTAGATTACGAGTTTTGCGTTAACAGGGGTGCGGTGCTAACGAGCAGTTTATGCTCATCGCTCACTTACAGACAGCGCTGGTATTACGGGTTTTTTACAAACCCGGCGTTAACCGCAAAAAAGTGAACGTAGAGCAAAATTTTGCTCCACATCTCACCTCAATACCAGCGCTGCTTACGTTAGCGGTGAGCTGGTAAAACATGCTCGTGCATGATTTCCCCATAGGAATCAATGGGGGAGAGCTGGCTAAAAAAAAACTAACACCTGCAAAAAAAGCAGTGTTTAGCGCCTAACGCAGCCAATATTTTTTAAATGTTTGTAACTTATTTTTTTTATTTTTTGTAACTTAGCTTTTTTTTATTTTTTTTACTTTAGTTAGTTTATTTAATTGTATTTAATTGTAGTTATTTGTAGGTAATTTATTTAATTAATTTAATGATAGTGTAGTGTTAGGTTTAATTGTAACTTAGGTTAGGATTTATTTTACAGGTAATTTTGTATTTCTTTTAGCTAGGTAGTTATTAAATAGTTAATAACTATTTAATAACTATTCTAACTAGCTAAAATAAATACAAAGTTACTTGTAAAATAAATATAAATCCTAAAATAGCTACAATGTAATTATTAATTATATTGTAGCTATCTTAGAGTTTATTTTACAGGTAAGTATTTAGTTTTAAATAGGAATAATTTATTAAAGTATAGTGTAGTGTTAGGTGTAATTGTAACTTAGGTTAGTTTTTATTTTACAGGTTAATTTCTCTTTATTTTAACTAGGTAGCTATTAAATAGTTAATAACTATTTAATAGCTATTGTACCTAGTTAAAATAAATTGAAAGTTGCCTGTAAAATAAAAAATAAATCCTAAGATAGCTACAATATAATTATTATTTATATTGTAGCTATATTAAGGTTTATTTTAAAGGTATTTAGTTTTAAATAGGATTAATTTAGTTAATAAGAGAAATATTATTTAGATGTATTTAATTAATATTTAAGTTAGGGGGGTGTTAGGGTTAGTGTTAGACTTAGGTTTAGGGGTTAATAATTTTATTACAGTGGCGGCGGTGTAGGGGGGGCAGGATAGGGGTTAATACATTTATTATAGGTGGCGATGGTGTAGGGGGGGCAGATTAGGGGTTAATAAGTTTAATATAGGTTGCGGCGGGGTCCGGGAGCGGCGGTTTAGGGGTTAAACTATTTATTTAGTTGCAGTGAGGTCCGGGATCCGCAGGATAGGGGTTAATAACTTTATTATAGGTGGCGACGGTATAGGGGGGGCAGGATAGGGGTTAATAGGTATAATGTAGGTGGCGGTGGGCTCCGGGAGCGGCGGTTTAGGGGTTAACATATTTATTATAGTGGCGGTGGGCTCTGGGAGCAGCGGTTTAGGGGTTAATACATTTATTTAGTTGCGGCGGTGTAGGGGGGACAGATTAGGGGTGTTTAGACTCGGGGTACATGTTAGGGTGTTAGGTGTAGACAGCTCCCATAGAAATCAATGGGATGTCTGGCAGCAGCGAACATGAACTTTCGCTATGGTCAGACTCCCATTGATTTCTATGGGATCCGCCGCCTCCAGGGTGGCGGTTTGAAAACCAGGTACGCTGGGCCGGAAAAGTGCCGAGCGTACCTGCTAGTTTTTTGATAACTAGCAAAAGTAGTCAGATTGTGCCGCACTTGTGTGCGGAACATCTGGAGTTGACGTAAGAATCGATCTGTGTCGGACTGAGTCTGGTGGATCGAAGCTTACGTCACTAAATTCTACTTTTGCCGGTATCTAGGGCTTGATAACTAAGGCGAATCAGCCTTGCCACAAATACGCTGCGGAATTCCAGCGTATTTGAGGTTGACGGCTTGATAACTAGGGGCCTATCTGTGTAAGACCCCAAAGACTTACAATCTGTTTGAATACTTCTGGGTGTAAAAACCATTCCCCTGGATGAAGAGATTAACAATTTAGGTTATCCTCTTCCTAATTTCTTAACCCTGAGATATGAATTAGAGATTGCACAGATATTCTTCTCTGCCCAAGATAGGATGTGTGAAAATGTGAAATCTCCAGAGAAATTCGAGTTTCCCCTTGGTGATTGATATAAGCCACAGCTGTGACATTGTCTGATTACAAACAAAGGAAAGACTGTGGAGGTCCCTGAAGATCACACAGAGCTCTAGAATGTTTATTTGTAACCTCACCTCCAGAGGAGATCAAACTCCCTGCACTCCCCTGGACCCCAATACTGTCCACAACCTGAAAGACTTGCATCTGTTGTGATTATTGTCCCAGAAGGCTGAAGAAACGATGCCCTGTCCACCAAGATAGATAATTCTTTCTTTTTAGATCCAATCAAATACTTTGAAAGAAAATAATGTTATCCTTGCACCACTGGCTTAGCAAGCATAGCCGAAGAGGATGCATGTGAAACTGAGTGAATGGTGTCAGATGCAGAAATCATCAGACGCAAAACCTTAATGCAAACAGCTACTGCAGGGTTGTCAATAGATTGAAGTTTTACATATGCTGACTGCTATTTGATCGATAATAGAAACGATAATAGAAAACATAGAAAACAAACTTTGGCTTGAGGAGATAAAGAACTCTTCAGCCATTATTGCAAAGAATCAATAAAAGCTTGTTGTTATGAGATATTGCTAATGGTAAAGCTGAAGCCTGTACCAAGATATCGTCCAGGTAAGGAACAAGTGAAATACCCTGAGAGTGGATGAAAGATAAAAGAGTTTCCAGAACCTTTGTAAAGATTCTGGGAGCAGTAGCCAGACCAAATGGAAAAGCTACAAACTTAAAAATATGTTTATCCTGAAATGCAAAACGAAGGAAGTGATAAAGATCCTTGTGAATAGGGATATGAAGGCAAGCATCCTTAAAGTCTATTGGGGCCTAAATTACACATGTTAATCAAAGTGGAGAATAGTTTGGATATTTTCCATTTTGAAATTAGGAACCCTGAGAAATTTGGTTAGAGTTTTTAAATCCATAATAGGCCATACAACTGCCCTGTTTCTTGGGAACTATGAACAGATTTGAATAGAATTCCTGGCCTTATTTCAATATTGGGACTAGAACAATCACTCCCATAGTTTCCAGTTCTTGAACACAATCGGCTAGATTTAGAGTTCTGCGGCCAAAGGGCTGCGTTGGCTACGCGTGCTTTTTTCCCCCCGCACCTTTTAAATACCGCTGGTATTTAGAGTTCACAGAAGGGCTGCGTTAGGCTCCAAAAAAGGAGCGTACAGGCATATTTACCGCCACTGCAACTCTAAATACCAGCGGTGCTTACAGACGCAGCCAGCTTCAAAAACGTGCTTGTGCACGATTCCCCCATAGGAAACAATGGGGCTGTTTGAGCTGAAAAAAAACCTAACACCTGCAAAAAAGCAGCGTTCAGCTCCTAACGCAGCCCCATTGTTTCCTATGGGGAAACACTTCCTAAGTCTGCACCTAACACCCTAACATGAACCCCGAGTCTAAACACCCCTAATCTTACACTTATTAACCCCTAATGTGCTGCTCCGTACACCGCCGCAACCTACGTTATCCCTATGAACCCCTAATCTGCTGCCCCTAACCCCCGCCGAACCCTATATTATATTTATTAACCCCTAATCTGCCCCCCCAACGTCGCCACTACCTGCCTACAATTATTAACCCATAATCTGCCGACTGGACCTCACTGTTACTCTAATAACAGAATTTATGCTTACCTGATAAATTACTTTCTCCAACGGTGTGTCCGGTCCACGGCGTCATCCTTACTTGTGGGATATTCTCTTCCCCAACAGGAAATGGCAAAGAGTCCCAGCAAAGCTGGTCACATGATCCCTCCTAGGCTCCGCCCACCCCAGTCATTCGACCGACGGACAGGTGGAAATATATATAGGAGAAACCATATGATACCGTGGTGACTGTAGTTAGAGAAAATAATTCATCAGACCTGATTAAAAAAGCAGGGCGGGCCGTGGACCGGACACACCGTTGGAGAAAGTAATTTATCAGGTAAGCATAAATTCTGTTTTCTCCAACATTGGGGTGTCCGGTCCACGGCGTCATCCTTACTTGTGGGAACCAATACCAAAGCTTTAGGACACGGATGAAGGGAGGGAGCAAATCAGGTCACCTAAATTGAAGGCACCACGGCTTGCAAAACCTTTCTCCCAAAAATAGCCTCCGAAGAAGCAAAAGTATCAAATTTGTAAAATTTGGCAAAAGTGTGCAGTGAAGATCAAGTCGCTGCCTTACATATCTGGTCAACAGAAGCCTCGTTCTTGAAGGCCCATGTGGAAGCCACAGCCCTAGTGGAGTGAGCTGTGATTCTTTCAGGAGGCTGCCGTCCGGCAGTCTCATAAGCCAAGCGGATAATGCTTTTAAGCCAAAAGGAAAGAGAGGTAGAAGTCGCTTTTTGACCTCTCCTTTTACCAGAATAAACAACAAACAAGGAAGATGTTTGTCTGAAATCTTTAGTAGCCTCTAAATAGAATTTTAGAGCACGGACTACGTCCAAATTGTGTAACAAACGTTCCTTCTTTGAAACTGGATTCGGACACAAAGAAGGTACAACTATCTCCTGGTTAATATTTTTGTTGGAAACAACTTTCGGAAGAAAACCAGGCTTAGTACGCAAAACCACCTTATCTGCATGGAACACCAGATAGGGCGGAGAACACTGCAGAGCAGAAAACTCTGAAACTCTTCTAGCAGAAGAAATTGCAACCAAAAACAAAACTTTCCAAGATAATAACTTAATATCTACGGAATGTAAGGGTTCAAACGGAACCCCTTGAAGAACTGAAAGAACTAGATTTAGACTCCAGGGAGGAGTCAAAGGTCTGTAAACAGGCTTGATCCTAACCAGAGCCTGAACAAATGCTTGAACATCTGGCACAGCTGCCAGTCTTTTGTGAAGTAAAACAGATAAAGCAGAGATCTGTCCCTTCAGAGAACTTGCAGATAATCCTTTCTCCAAACCTTCTTGTAGAAAGGATAGAATCTTAGGAATTTTTATCTTGTTCCATGGGAATCCTTTAGATTCACACCAACAGATATATTTTTTCCATATTTTATGGTAAATTTTTCTAGTTACAGGCTTTCTAGCCTGAATCAGAGTATCTATTACAGAATCTGACAACCCACGCTTTGATAAAATCAAGCGTTCAATCTCCAAGCCATCAGTTGGAGGGAAACCAGATTCGGATGTTCGAATGGACCCTGAACAAGAAGGTCCTGTCTCAAAGGTAGCTTCCATGGTGGAGCCGATGACATATTCACCAGGTCTGCATACCAAGTCCTGCGTGGCCACGCAGGAGCTATCAAGATCACCGAGGCCCTCTCCTGATTGATCCTGGCTACCAGCCTGGGGATGAGAGGAAACGGTGGGAATACATAAGCTAGGTTGAAGGTCCAAGGTGCTACTAGTGCATCTACTAGGGTCGCCTTGGGATCCCTGGATCTGGACCCGTAGCAAGGAACCTTGAAGTTCTGATGAGACGCCATTAGATCCATGTCTGGAATGCCCCATAATTGAGTTATTTGGGCAAAGATTTCCGGATGGAGTTCCCACTCCCCTGGATGGAATGTCTGACGACTCAGAAAATCCGCTTCCCAATTTTCCACTCCTGGGATGTGGATCGCAGACAAGTGGCAGGAGTGATCCTCCGCCCATTGAATTATCTTGGTCACTTCTTTCATCGCCAGGGAAGTCCTTGTTCCCCCCTGATGATTGATATATGCAACGGTCGTCATGTTGTCTGACTGAAACCTTATGAATTTGGCCTTTGCTAGTTGAGGCCAAGCTCTGAGAGCATTGAATATCGCTCTCAGTTCCAGAATGTTTATCGGGAGAAGAGACTCTTCCCGAGACCATAGACCCTGAGCTTTCAGGGATTCCCAGACCGCGCCCCAGCCCACTAGGCTGGCGTCGGTCGTGACAATGACCCACTCTGGTCTGCGGAAGCTCATTCCCTGTGACAGATTGTCCAGGGTCAGCCACCAACGGAGTGAATCTCTGGTCTTTTGATCTACTTGAATCGTCGGAGACAAGTCTGTATAATCCCCATTCCACTGTCTGAGCATGCACAGTTGTAATGGTCTTAGATGAATTCGTGCAAAAGGAACTATGTCCATTGTTGCAACCATCAATCCTATTACTTCCATGCCCTGCGCTATGGAAGGACGAGGAACAGAATGAAGTACTTGACAAGAGCTTAGAAGTTTTGATTTTCTGACCTCTGTCAGAAAAATCCTCATTTCTAAGGAATCTATTATTGTTCCCAAGAAGGGAACTCTTGTTGACGGGGACAGAGAACTTTTTTCTTTGTTCACCTTCCATCCGTGAGATCTGAGAAAGGCTAGGACGATGTCCGTATGAGCCTTTGCTTTTGACAGGGACGACGCTTGAATCAGGATGTCGTCCAAGTAAGGTACTACTGCAATGCCCCTTGGTCTTAGAACCGCTAGAAGGGACCCTAGTACCTTTGTGAAAATCCTTGGAGCAGTGGCTAATCCAAATGGAAGTGCCATAAACTGGTAATGCTTGTCCAGAAAAGCGAACCTTAGGAACTGATGATGTTCCTTGTGGATAGGAATATGTAGGTACGCATCCTTTAAATACACGGTAGTCATAAATTGATTTTCCTGGATAGTAGGTAGGATCGTTCGAATAGTTTCCATTTTGAACGATGGTACCCTGAGAAATTTGTTTAGGATCTTTAGATCCAAAATTGGTCTGAATGTTCCCTCTTTTTTGGGAACTATGAACAGATTGGAATAAAATCCCATTCCTTGTTCTCTTATTGGAACTGGATGTATCACTCCCATCTTTAACAGGTCTTCTACACAATGTAAGAATGCCTGTCTCTTTATTTGGTTTGAAGATAATTGAGACCTGTGGAACCTTCCCCTTGGGGGTAGTTCCTTGAATTCCAGGAGATAACCTTGAGAAACTATTTCTAGCGCCCAAGGATCCTGAACATCTCTTGCCCAAGCCTGAGCAAAGAGAGAAAGTCTGCCCCCCACTAGATCCGGTCCCGGATCGGGGGCTATCCCTTCATGCTGTTTTGGTAGCAGTGGTAGGCTTCTTGGCCTGCTTACCCTTGTTCCAGCCTTGCATTGGTTTCCAGGCTGGTTTGGGTTGTGAAGTATTACCCTCTTGCTTAGAGGATACAGAATTAGAGACTGGTCCGTTTCTGCGAAAGGGACGAAAATTAGGCTTATTATTAGCCTTAAAAGACCTATCCTGTGGGAGGGCGTGGCCCTTTCCCCCAGTGATGTCTGAAATAATCTCTTTCAAATCAGGTCCAAATAATGTTTTACGTTTGAAAGGAATGTTAAGCAATTTTGTCTTGGAAGACACATCCGCTGACCAAGACTTTAGCCAAAGCACTCTGCGCGCCACGACAGCAAACCCTGAATTTTTCGCTGCTAATCTAGCTAATTGCAAAGCGGCATCTAAAACAAAAGAGTTAGCCAATTTAAGTGCTTGAACTCTGTCCATAACCTCCTCATACGAAGATTCTTTACTGAGCGATTTTTCTAGTTCCTCGAACCAGAAACACGCTGCTGTAGTGACAGGAACAATGCATGAAATTGGTTGTAGAAGGTAACCTTGCTGTACAAAAATCTTTTTAAGCAAACCCTCTAATTTCTTATCCATAGGATCTTTGAAAGCACAACTATCTTCGATAGGAATAGTAGTGCGTTTGTTTAGAGTAGAAACCGCCCCCTCGACCTTGGGGACTGTCTGCCATAAGTCCTTTCTGGGGTCGACTATAGGAAATAATTTCTTAAATATAGGGGGGGGGGACAAAAGGTATGCCGGGCCTTTCCCACTCTTTATTTACTATGTCCGCCACCCGCTTGGGTATAGGAAAAGCGTCGGGGGGCACCGGAACCTCTAGGAACTTGTCCATCTTACATAATTTCTCTGGAATGACCAAATTGTCACAATCATCCAGAGTAGATAACACCTCCTTAAGCAGTGCACGGAGATGTTCTAATTTAAATTTAAATGTCACAACATCAGGTTCAGCTTGATGAGAAATTTTTCCTGAATCTGAAATTTCTCCATCAGACAAAACCTCCCTCATGGCCCCTTGAGATTGGTGTGAGGGTATGTCAGAACAGTTATCATCAGCGTCCTCTTGCTCTTCAGTGTTTAAAACAGAGCAATCGCGCTTTCTCTGATAAGTAGGCATTTTGGATAAAAGATTTGCTATGGAGTTATCCATTACAGCCGTTAATTGTTGCATGGTAATAAGTATTGGCGCACTAGATGTACTAGGGGCCTCCTGTGTGGGCATAACTGGTGTAGACACAGTAGGGGATGATGTAGTATCATGTTTACTCCCCTCATTTGAGGAATCATCTTGGGCAATATCATTATCTGTTGCATTACTGTCCTTACTTTGTTTGGACACTATGGCACAATTATCACATAAATTTAAATGGGGAGACACATTGGCTTTCATACATATAGAACATAGCTTATCTGATGGTACAGACATGTTAAACAGGCTTAAACTTGTCAACAAAGCACAAAAAACGTTTTAAAATAAAACCGTTACTGTCACTTTAAATTTCAAACTGAAAACACTTTATTACTGAATATGTGAAAAAGTATGAAGGAATTGTTCAAAATTCACCAAAATTTCACCACAGTGTCTTAAAGCATTAAAAGTATTGCACACCAAATTTCAGAGCTTTAACCCTTAAATTAACGGAACCGGAGCCGTTTTTACATTTAACCCCTATACAGTCCCAGAATGAGGCTCTGTCTATAACTAGAAAGGCCCCCATCTGAAAAAGGTGTCCAACACAGTGCCTGCCGTTTTTCTAAACGTTCCCCAAGATTATAATACCAATAATTAGTTAGAATCTGCATAATATGCCTAGTAAAGCAATTGTTTTAGCCCAGAAAAATGTCTACCAGTTTTTAAGCCCTTTTTGAAGCCCTTTATTCTTTTATGTTTAACTAAGAAAATGGCTTACCGGTCCCCATGAGGGGAAATGACAGCCTTCCAGCATTACATGGTCTAGAAATATGGCTAGTCATACCTTAAGCAGAAAAGACTGCTAACTGTTTCCCCCAACTGAAGTTACTTCATCTCAACAGTCCTGTGTGGAAACAGCAATCGATTTTAGTTACTGTCTGCTAAAAATCATCTTCCTCTTACAAACAGAAATCTTCATCCTTTTCTGTTTCAGAGTAAATAGTACATACCAGCACTATTTTAAAATAACAAACACTTGATAGAAGAATAAAACTACAAAAAACTCTTAACCATCTCCGTGGAGATGTTGCCTGTGCAACGGCAAAGAGAATGACTGGGGTGGGCGGAGACTAGGAGGGATCATGTGACCAGCTTTGCTGGGACTCTTTGCCATTTCCTGTTGGGGAAGAGAATATCCCACAAGTAAGGATGACGCCGTGGACCGGACACACCAATGTTGGAGAAAAATGTATTAACCCCTAAAGCTAAGTCTAACCCTAACACCCCCCTAAGTTAAATATAATTTTTATCTAACGAAATAAAATAAATCTTATTAAATAAATTATTCCTATTTAAAGCTAAATACTTACCTGTAAAATAAACCCTAATATAGCTACAATATAAATTATAATTATATTGTAGCTATTTTAGGATTAATATTTATTTTACAGGCAACTTTGTATTTATTTTAACCAGGTACAATAGCTATTAAATAGTTAATAACATACATTTCCGAGCTTGAACATAGAAGAGCAAGAGTCCTGCTCCTCCAGAGACTCCTGATCATCTGAAAGGAGCTAAACTTTAATAGATCAATCTGAAGAATTAGAATCTAATTCTAAGAGCAATTTTAGGTTGTTTGCCAGATACTCTCTTACGCTTATTTAAAGGGGGCATGGCTGCTTACATCTCAGTAACAGTAGAGCTAATATATTTTTTAACTCATGGAGCAAAATCAGTTAAACTCCCTTTAACAGCACAAATTAAAGGGAGGACAAGATCCTTTAGAAGCAAGAGCAGCAGTTAACTGATTAGCCTGCAAAATGTGTTCCATACAAGAAGCTAAACTGAAGGAATTACAGGTGCCAGCTTGCAAAAAAAAAAAAAAAAAACACATTTAAAAGTATGAAACAAAGAATCAGTAGATTCACCTTCTAAAGGATCTGAAGAACATGAGGAGAGGACAGTTGTAGATTGCACAATGGCAAAAAGTGAGAATACAATACAACAGTACCACATAAGACAGAAAATACAAATCTATGATAAAGTAAGCAGGAGATAAAGAAACAAAGTGACATAAGTTGTATCAGAAAGATACTGTAATATTTGTATCACATTGACCAAAATAAAAATGTCAGGGACTCAAACAACAGAGACCGAGAACGTATATATGCCTGAGGCAATCTAACATTAGCTTTATTAAAATTTATATTAGAAAAGAGCCCCTTGCTAAACTATATGGACACTGCAAGAAAATTTAGAATAATTTGCCCCCTGCTCTTGAAAGATTTGAGAGCCTTACTCCTTTCTTCGAGACAGTGGACGAAAACACTCTCAACCTCAGAAGCGAAGTTGAACAAAGGAGCCGGGTGGAACATTTTTTAACCCCTGCACACCCAAATCCCTAGATGCTGGCTTTGAAGGAGATCCTGAGTGCTAACCCAACTCGAGAGTGTGAGTCGGAAGCGAGGAAAGACTCAAAACAACTGCTCCATGAAAGGGGAGTGTGCAAACTAGGTAAAATGTGGTAACATGCATATCGACAGCCTGTAAATATATATGTAAATACATACGTCCCAAATGCTATGATGTAACATAACTTATGCACCTACTAATAGCCAGTGGGCTGTTTAAATGCAATATGTGTTCCTCATAATCATATACTTAACTGACCAGCACTCAATCTACTTCTCTTACCTACAATAGAAATAACAGATTTCAGTAGAAAGCCCATTCAGTGCTGAGCACATTGCAGCAGAGGATCACATCATGTAGAATATCAATGACCCAAATGGAGAAGGCTGAGGGACCAGTCCCTGCGACACCTGTGGTATGCTTGTCAGCAACTCATACACTGGGTACAATTCATTTTACTACCCTATACTCCATTTCTTCTCTGTCTCTCAATAGCAGCTCTCTGAGGGAAAATAAATAGGCCTCTCATCAGTCTGAGACCCCTTTCAATAAATAATGCAGAGAACCTCTAATCTTCACCCAGCTCCTGAGAGGCAAAGATTAAACTAGCATACCAGTGAGGTGGCCGGGATAGAGTGTTCATGGAGGTTTGGGAATCTTTACCTCCTCATAGTGGCCAGAAATTAAATCCCAGGAGTAATGGATCATGGACTTTCACCACTTTATGAAAGAAATCATTAGATTAACTATTCCAAAGGATCGAGATAGACCCCTATGTGTTATCCCCAACAAAGAGGTGTACACACATAAAGTTCCATTGAAATTGATTCAGAGGCCTCTAGTTATCAAGCTGTCAACCTCAAATACGCTAGAATTCCGCAGCCTATTTGTGGCGAGGCTGATTTGCCTAAGTTATCAAGCCCTGCAGACCGGCAAAAGTAGAATATAGTGACGTAAGCTTCGATCCGCCGGACTCAGTCCGACACAGATCGATTCTTACGTCACTCCAGATGTTCCGAACGCAAGTTCGGCACAATCTGACTACTTTTGAAAGTTATCAAATGACTACCAGGTACGCTTTGCACTTTTCCGGCCCAGCGTACCTGGTTTTTAATCCGCCGCCCTGGAGGCGGTGGATCCCAGAGGAATCAATGGGAGTCTGACCATAGCGAAAGTTCATGTTCGCTGCTGCCCGATATCCCATTGATTCCTATGGGAGCTGTCTACACCTAACACCCTAACATGTACCCCGAGTCTAAACACCCCTAATCTGCCCCCCCTACACCGCCGCAACTAAATAAATGTATTACCCCCTAAACCGCCACTCCCGGACCCAGCTGCAACTATAATACACATGTTAACCCCTAAACCGCAGCTCCCTGAACCCGCTGCAACTATAATAAATATGTGAACCCCTAAACCGCCGCTCCCGGACCCCGCCACAACTATAATAAATATGTGAACCCCTAAACCGCTGCTCCCGGACCCCACCACCTACATAATACCTATTAACCCCTATCCTGCCCCCCTATACCGCAGCCACCTATAATAAATTTATTAACCCCTATCCTGCCGATCCCGTACCCCGCCGCAACTAAATAAATTGTTTAACCCTTAAACCGCCGCTCCCAGACCCCGCCGCCACCTATATTAAACTTATTAACCCCTAATCTGCCCCCCCCACACCGTCGCCACCTATAATAAATGTATTAACCCCTATCCTGCCCCCCTATACTGCCGCCATCTATATTAAACTAATTAACCCCTAAACCTAAGTCTAACACTAACCCTAACACCCCCCTAACTTAAATATTATTTTAATAAATCTAAATAAAAATTACTCTTATTAACTAAATTAATCCTATTTAAAACTAAATAATTACCTATAAAATAAACCCTAATATAGCTACAATATAAATAATAATTATATTGTAGCTATTTAAGGATTTATTTTTATTTTACAGGCAAATTTAAATTTATTTTAACTAGGTACAATAGCTATTAAATAGTTATTAACTATTTAATAGCTACCTAGATAAAATAAAGACAAATTTACCTGTAAAATAAAAACTAACCTAAGTTACAATTACACCTAACACTACACTATCATTAAATAAATTATTCCTATTTAAAACTAAATACTTACCTGTAAAATAAACCCTAAGATAGCTACAATGTAATTAATAATTACATTGTAGCTATTTTAGGATTTATATTTATTTTACAGGCAACTTTGTATTTATTTTAACTAGGTACAATAGTTATTAAATAGTTATTAACTATTTAATAACTACCTAGCTAAAAGAAATACAAAATTACCTGTAAAATAAATCCTAACCTAAGTTACAATTAAACCTAACCCTACACTATCATTAAATAAATTAAATAAATTACCTACAAGTAGCTACAATTAAATACAATTAAATAAACTAACTAAAGTACAAAAACAAACAAACACTAAATTACAGAAAATAAAAAAAGATTACAAGAATTTTAAACTAATTACACCTAATCTAAGCACCCTAATAAAATAACCCCCCCCCAAAATAATAAAAGTCCCTACACTATACTAAATTACAAGGTAACCAGCTGTTTCACCAGCCCTTAAAAGGGCTTTTTGCGGGGCATGCCCCAAAGTAATCAGCTCTTTTGCATGTAAAAAAAAAATACAACCCCCCAACATTAAACCCCACCACCCACATACCCCTACTCTAACCCAAACCCCCCTTAAATAAACCTAACACTACCCCCCTGAAGTTCTCCCTACCTTGAGTCGTGTTCACCCAGCCGGGCCAAAGTCATCATCCAAGGGGCGCTGAAGATGTCTTCCATCCGATAGAAGTCTTCATCCAAGGGGCGCTGAAGAGGTCTTCCATCCGACAGAAGTCTTCATCCAGGCGGCGTCTTCAATCTTCATCCATCTGGAGCGGAACGGAGCCATCTTCAAAGCAGCAGATGCGGAGCCATCCTTCTTCACCGAAGCCTACTCGCCGAATGAATATTCCTTTAAGTGACATCATCCAAGATGGCGTCCCTCGAATTCCGATTGGCTGATAGGATTCTATCAGCCAATCGGAATTAAGGTAGGAAAAATCTGATTGGCTGATTGGATCAGCCAATCAGATTGAGCTTGCATTCTATTGGCTGTTCCGATCAGCCAATAGAATGTGAGCTCAATCTGATTGGCTGATTGGATCAGCCAATCAGATTGAACTTCAATCTGATTGGCTGATTGAATCAGCCAATCAGATTTTTCCTACCTTAATTCCGATTGGCTGATCGGAATTCGAGGGACGCCATCTTGGATGACGTCACGTAACGTCATCCAAGATGACGTCACGTAAAGGAATATTCATTCGGCGAGTAGGCGTCGGTGAAGAAGGATGGCTCCGCGTCGGCTGCTTTGAAGGTGGCTCCGCTCCGGATGGATGAAGATTGAAGACGCCGCCTGGATGAAGACTTCTATCGGATGGAAGACCTGTTCAGCGCCCCTTGGATGAAGACTTCTATCGGATGGAAGACCTCTTCAGCGCCCCTTGGATGAAGACTTCTATCGGATGGAAGACATCTTCAGCGCCCCTTGGATGATGACTTCGGCCCAGCTGGGTGAACACAACTCAAGGTAGGGAGAACTTCAGGGGGGTAGTGTTAGGAGGGGGGTTTGGGTTAGAGTAGGGGTATGTGGGTGATGGGTTTTAATGTTGGGGGGTTGTATTTTTTTTTACATGCAAAAGAGCTGTTTACTTTGGGGCATGCCCCGCAAAAAGCCCTTTTAAGGGCTGGTAAAAGAGCTGGTTACCTTATAATTTAGTATAGGGTAGGGACTTTTATTATTTTGTTTTTTTTTTTATTTTATTAGGGGGCTTAGATTAGGTGTAATTAGTTTAAAATTCTTGTAATTTTTTTTATTTTCTGTAATTTAGTGTTTGTTTTTTTGTACTATAGTTAGTTTATTTAATTGTAGCTACTTGTAGGTAATTTATTTAATGATAGTGTAGTGTTAGGTTTAATTGTAACTTAGGTTAGGATTTATTTTACAGGTAATTTTGTATTTCTTTTAGCTAGGTAGTTATTAAATAGTTAATAACTATTGTACCTAGTTAAAATAAATACAAAGTTGCCTGTAAAATAAATATAAATCCTAAAATAGCTACAATGTAATTATTAATTACATTGTAGCTATCTTAGGGTTTATTTTACAGGTAAGTATTTAGTTTTAAATAGTAATAATTTATTTAATGATAGTGTAGTGTTAGGTGTAATTGTAAGTTAGGTTAGTTTTTATTTTACAGGTAAATTTGACTTTATTTTATCTAGGTAGCTATTAAATAGTTAATAATTATTTAATAGCTATTGTACCTAGTTAAAATAAATTTAAATTTGCCTGTAAAATAAATATAAATCCTAAAATAGCTACAATATAATTATTAGTAATATTGTAGCTATATTAGGGTTTATTTTATATGTAAGTATTTAGTTTTAAATAGGAATAACTAATTTAATAAGAGTAATATTTATTTAGATTTATTTAATTAATATTTAAGTTAGGGGGGTGTTAGGGTTAGTGTTAGACTTTAGGGGTTAATAATTTTATTATAAGTTGCGGCGGTGTAAGGGGGCAGGATAGGGGTTAATAAATTTATTATAGGTGGCGACGGTGTAGGGGGGGGCAGAATAGGGGTTAATAAGTTTAATATAGGTGGCGGCAGGGTCCCGGAGCGGCGTTTTAGGGGTTAAACAATTTATTTAGTTGCGGCTGGGTCCGGGATCCGCAGGATAGGGGTTAATAACTTTATTATAGGTGGCGGCGGTATAGGGGGGCAGGATAGGGGTTAATAGGTATTATGTAGGTGGCGACGGGGTCCGGGAGCGGCGGTTTAGGGGTTAATACATTTATTATAGTTGCGGCAGGGTCTAGGAGCGCCGGTTTAGGGGTTAATAACTTTATTTAGTTGCGGGGGGCTCCGGTATGGGGGGTAGAACAGTATAGTTAGTATGGGTGCTTAGTGACAGCTTATCAATAAAGCTGATCGGGTGAGTGATAACTATCATAGTCCGCTGCTCATCGCCCCGTACTTGGTGCGCGGCTTTTTGACAGCTTTTTTGATAACTTTGGCGAACGTATTCAGGTCTGCGGTGGCGATGTGAGGCGAGCTTAGGCGAGCGTATTGGGGCCGGCGAAGGTAGGTACGTCTGGAGCTTGATAACTAGAGGCCAGAGTGTACAAATTAAAAAAAACAAAAACCCACACATTTTTAACGTATTTCTATTATCAAACACTTACTTCTTTGTTTAAACGTAGTTAATTTCCATAAGAGCACGTCTAGGTAGACACAGGAGCGTGCACACATCCTGAGCATTATATAATGGTTAAAAATATTATTGCAAGCACTGCTCTCATTTAGTGGTCATCAACACTGCACCTTCCTGAGTCTACCTAGATATGCTCTTATTGGTAAGGATGAGATTTGTTTCAATAAACAAGTTAAAGATATATTAAATCCTCAAAGTTTAATTTTGGCTTCCATACCCCTTAAAAAAAGTAAATAAATAAATGAATATCTTAAATAAAAATAAACCAAATAACCAACTTGCATAAGGACTAAAAATTGTTTATTAAATCAACATGTTCAAATATTTATCTGTATCAAATTTTACGGGTTAAATAGTGATTTCCATAAAGCCAATGTCAGCATTGTCAACATTGAATTATACAAATGAAAATAAGTGTTGCACCATAGTAGCATATAAATGAAGTCACAAATTATTGTTCAAGAAATAAATAATATAAAAGTTTTTGCCTTAAATGGACACACAAAAGTAATCACTCAGAATAGAAAATTATTAAAGATACATTCACACCTACATACATATGTTAGGCATCATTTGTACTTTCTTTTCACATATTAGCAGTCATTATTCTTTCATTTAATAAATATTTAGACTTTTTTTTTGTTCATCTCAAAAATGACACCCCTGTGATTTAAATCAAACCAGCTCAGTGACATCCGTTGTACATATTTTTTTTACAATGCTGGCAGTGTTTTCAAATTATGAGATACAAGCTTTGGAATGCCATAGCGAGTACAGAAGTTGTTCCTGAATTCTGCTAAACTAACTGGAAAAATATGGGTTGATAAAAGAATAAACTGGGTTAGTAAAATAATAGATCAGATGTGCAACATCTCACTTTAATTCCTAGATAACATTTTGTATGTTAAGAGTTAAATGTTATGGATTAAAAATATTATTCACCAGTAGATCTTACAGTTAAATACGTGTCTAGTTAAGACAACTGTTAAAGGTATTGTAATAGATGTATTTTGTAAAACATAGGTCTAGATTTTATTGAACTTGCCTGATAGGCTATTCTTTAACCCCTTCGTGGTGATACAATAGTGTTCACATCTAAACAAATTTCCGATGTAAACACTATTAGTAAAAATTAAATCACGTGATCGTTGCGATTGTGTGATTTCAAGGATGGAATCAGATAATGGGGGACTGCCTACACTGCTAGGCAAGCCCCCAGGTCGATCCTTACCTTCGTCAAAGGGGAAGCTGCAGGAGGCTATACATGGTAGGACGTTCCATGCCGTCCTAACGGTGTTAGGCATTGAATGTCTGAACAGCATGAGAATTTTAAAGAACATTTGTTTAGCTAATGGCTCTGGATTGGCTGTTGGTACATGCATAATTAACAGGAGCCACACATTTGGGAGGCATTGGAAATCTGGCAAAAGAGGAGACCTTTAAGTTCCATAGAGTTGCAAGCTTTATGGCTTCAACTGCTGAAGTGAAAATTGATTATTCAACATTTAGACTAATCTGTTTTACTGTAGTAAAAACTGTTTTACACCCAGTCTTGTCTCTGGGTGGAGCTGGCCAGCTATGGACTAGTGAAGAGTCCTTAAAATCCAGACCTTAGGACCCACTAACAGGCCATAATTTTAATTGTCTTATGCACTGCAAATGTAATACAGTCAGATGCTCAGTAAATGTTGTAAACTAATCTATTCTAATCAAATATAACCCTCAAGTAACTGGTCTGCTAGTGGGTCCTGAGAATTGAAAGAACCCAGGGTTAGTGTATGTGCTAAGGTCATGTGAGCTGTGAAAGTGCTTATTAAAGGTATGGCCTAGGTGCAGTAAAGTCTGTTACTTAAAATAATATCTGGAGGAAACAAACTTTCTAAAGCATTGCAACTGGAAAAACTGTGCAATTCAAAAAGAGTTTACCTTATAATGAAGGGAGCAGGATCCATCTTGCAATCGTTGCAGTTGCACTATAAAGGATATTCCCATCACAAAAAACATAATTTATGCTTACCTGATAAATTCCTTTCTTCTGTTGTGTGATCAGTCCACGGGTCATCATTACTTCTGGGATATTATCTGCTCCCCTACAGGAAGTGCAAGAGGATTCACCCAGCAGAGCTGCTACATAGCTCCTCCCCTCTACGTCACCTCCAGTCATTCGACCAAAGACCAACGAGAAAGGAGAAACCAAGGGTGTAGTGGTGACTGAATTATAATTTAAAAAATATGTACCTGCCTTAAAAAACAGGGCGGGCCGTGGACTGATCACACAACAGAAGAAAGGAATTTATCAGGTAAGCATAAATTATGTTTTCTTCTGTTATGTGTGATCAGTCCACAGGTCATCATTACTTCTGGGATACCAATACCAAAGCAAAAGTACACGGATGACGGGAGGGATAGGCAGGCTCATTATACAGAAGGAACCACTGCCTGAAGAACCTTTCTCCCAAAAATAGCCTCCGAAGAAGCAAAAGTGTCAAATTTGTAAAATTTGGAAAAAGTATGAAGCGAAGACCAAGTTGCAGCCTTGCAAATCTGTTCAACAGAGGCCTCATTCTTAAAGGCCCAAGTGGAAGCCACAGCTCTAGTGGAATGAGCTGTAATTCTTTCAGGAGGCTGCTGTCCAGCAGTCTCATAGGCTAAACGTATTATGCTACGAAGCCAAAAAGAGAGAGAGGTAGCAGAAGCTTTTTGACCTCTCCTCTGTCCAGAATAAACGACAAACAGGGAAGAAGTTTGGCGAAAATCTTTAGTTGCCTGCAAGTAGAACTTGAGGGCACGAACTACATCCAGATTGTGTAGAAGACGTTCCTTCTTTGAAGAAGGATTTGGACACAAGGATGGAACAACAATCTCTTGATTGATATTCCTGTTAGTGACTACCTTAGGTAAGAACCCAGGTTTAGTACGCAGAACTACCTTGTCTGAGTGAAAGATCAGATAAGGAGAATCACAATGTAGGGCTGATAACTCAGAGACTCTTCGAGCCGAGGAAATAGCCATTAAAAATAGAACTTTCCAAGATAACAATTTTATATCAATGGAATGAAGGGGTTCAAACGGAACACCCTGTAAAACGTTAAGAACTAAGTTTAAACTCCATGGCGGAGCAACAGTTTTAAACACAGGCTTGATCCTAGCTAAAGCCTGACAAAAGGCCTGGATGTCTGAATTTTCTGACAGACGCCTGTGTAACAAGATGGACAGAGCTGAGATCTGTCCCTTTAATGAGCTAGCCGATAAACCCTTTTCTAAACCTTCTTGTAGAAAAGACAATATCCTAGGAATCCTAACCTTACTCCAGGAGTAATCTTTGGATTCACACCAGTATAGGTATTTACGCCATATTTTATGGTAAATCTTTCTGGTAACAGGCTTCCTAGCCTGTATCAGGGTATCAATAACCGACTCAGAAAAACCACGTTTTGATAAAATCAAGCGTTCAATTTCCAAGCAGTCAGCTTCAGAGAAGTTAGACTTTGATGTTTGAATGGACCCTGAATCAGAAGGTCCTGTCTTAGAGGTAGAGACCAAGGCGGACAGGATGACATGTCCACTAGATCTGCATACCAAGTCCTGCGCGGCCATGCAGGCGCTATTAGAATCACTGATGCTCTCTCCTGTTTGATTTTGGCAATCAATCGAGGAAGCAGTGGGAAGGGTGGAAACACATAAGCCATCCTGAAGTTCCAAGGTGCTGTCAAAGCATCTATCAGAACCGCTCCCGGATCCCTGGATCTGGATCCGTAGCGAGGAAGTTTGGCGTTCTGGCGAGACGCCATGAGATCTATCTCTGGTTTGCCCCAACGTCGAAGTATTTGGGCAAAGACCTCCGGATGAAGTTCCCACTCCCCCGGATGAAGAGTCTGGCGACTCAAGAAATCCGCCTCCCAGTTCTCCACTCCCGGGATGTGGATTGCTGACAGGTGGCAAGAGTGAGACTCTGCCCAGCGAATTATCTTTGATACTTCTATCATTGCTAGGGAGCTTCTTGTCCCTCCTTGATGGTTGATGTAAGCTACAGTCGTGATGTTGTCCGACTGAAACCTGATGAACCCCCGAGTCTTTAACTGGGGCCAAGCTAGAAGGGCATTGAGAACTGCTCTCAATTCCAGAATGTTTATTGGCAGGAGACTTTCCTCCTGACTCCATTGTCCCTGAGCCTTCAGAGAATTCCAGACAGCGCCCCAACCTAGAAGGCTGGCGTCTGTTGTTACAATTGTCCAGTCCGGCCTGCTGAACGGCATCCCCCTGGACAGATGTGGCCGAGAAAGCCACCATAGAAGAGAGTTTCTGGTCTCTTGATCCAGATTCAGAGTGGGGGACAAATCTGAGTAATCCCCATTCCACTGACTCAGCATGCACAATTGCAGCGGTCTGAGATGTAGGCGTGCAAAGGGAACTATGTCCATTGCTGCTACCATTAAGCCGATCACCTCCATGCATTGAGCTACTGACGGGAGTTGAATGGAATGAAGGACACGGCATGCATTTAGAAGCTTTGTTAATCTGTCTTCTGTCAGATAAATCTTCATTTCTACAGAATCTATAAGAGTCCCCAAGAATGGAACTCTTGTGAGAGGAAAGAGAGAACTCTTCTTTTCGTTCACTTTCCATCCATGCGACCTTAGAAATGCCAGAACTAACTCTGTATGAGACTTGGCAGTTTGAAAGCTTGAAGCTTGTATCAGAATGTCGTCTAGGTACGGAGCTACCGAAATTCCTCGCGGTCTTAGTACCGCCAGAAGGGCACCCAGAACCTTTGTAAAGATTCTTGGAGCCGTAGCCAATCCGAATGGAAGGGCTACAAACTGGTAATGCCTGTTTAAGAAGGCAAACCTTAGATACCGGTAATGATCTTTGTGAATCGGTATGTGAAGGTAAGCATCCTTTAAATCCACTGTGGTCATGTACTGACCCTCTTGGATCATGGGTAAGATTGTCCGAATAGTTTCCATTTTGAACGATGGAACTCTTAGGAATTTGTTTAGGATCTTTAAATCCAAGATTGGCCTGAAAGTTCCCTCTTTTTTGGGAACCACAAACAGGTTTGAGTAAAACCCTTGTCCTTGTTCCGACCGCGGAACCGGATGGATCACTCCCATTAATAATAGATCTTGTACACAGCGTAGAAACGCGTCCTTCTTTATTTGGTTTGTTGACAACCTTGACAGATGAAATCTCCCTCTTGGGGGAGAGAATTTGAAGTCTAGAAGGTATCCCTGAGATATGATCTCTAGCGCCCAGGGATCCTGGACATCTCTTGCCCAAGCCTGGGCGAAGAGAGAGAGTCTGCCCCCCACTAGATCCGGTCCCGGATCGGGGGCCCTCGGTTCATGCTGTCTTTGGGGCAGCAGCAGGTTTACTGGCCTGCTTGCCCTTGTTCCAGGACTGGTTAGGCTTCCAGCCTTGTCTGTAACGAGCAACAGCTCCTCCCTGTTTTGGTGCAGTGGAAGTTGGCGCTGCTCCTGCTTTGAAATTCCGAAAGGGACGAAAATTAGACTGTCTAGCCTTAGCTTTGGCTTTGTCTTGAGGTAGAGCGTGGCCCTTACCTCCTGTAATGTCAGCAATAATTTCTTTCAAACCGGGCCCAAATAAAGTTTGCCCCTTGAAGGGTATATTAAGTAATTTGGACTTAGAAGTTACATCAGCCGACCAGGATTTTAGCCACAGCGCCCTACGTGCCTGAATGGCGAATCCTGAATTCTTAGCCGTAAGTTTGGTTAAATGTACTACGGCCTCCGAAATGAATGAATTAGCTAGTTTAAGGACTCTAAGCCTGTCCGTAATGTCGTCCAGCGTAGCTGAACTAAGGTTCTCTTCCAGAGACTCAATCCAAAATGCTGCCGCAGCCGTGATCGGCGCGATGCATGCAAGGGGTTGTAATATAAAACCTTGTTGAACAAACATTTTCTTAAGGTAACCCTCTAATTTTTTATCCATAGGATCTGAAAAAGCACAGCTATCCTCCACCGGGATAGTGGTACGCTTAGCTAAAGTAGAAACTGCTCCCTCCACCTTAGGGACCGTTTGCCATAAGTCCCGTGTGGTGGCGTCTATTGGAAACATCTTTCTAAATATTGGAGGGGGTGAGAACGGCACACCGGGTCTATCCCACTCCTTAGTAACAATTTCAGTTAATCTCTTAGGTATAGGAAAAACGTCAGTACTCGCCGGTACCGCAAAGTATTTATCCAACCTACACATTTTCTCTGGTATTGCAACAGTGTTACAATCGTTGAGAGCTGCTAAGACCTCCCCTAGTAAAACACGGAGGTTTTCCAATTTAAATTTAAAATTTGAAATATCTGAATCCAATCTGTTTGGATCAGAACCGTCACCTACAGAATGAAGCTCTCCGTCCTCATGCTCTGCAAGCTGTGACGCAGTATCAGACATGGCCCTAGAATTATCAGCGCACTCTGTTCTCACCCCAGAGTGATCACGCTTGCCTCTTAGTTCTGGTAATTTAGCCAAAACTTCAGTCATAACAGTAGCCATATCTTGTAATGTTATCTGTAATGGCTGCCCAGATGTACTAGGCGCCATAATATCACGCACCTCCCGGGCGGGAGATGCAGGTACTGACACGTGAGGCGAGTTAGTCGGCATAACTCTCCCCTCGCTGTTTGGTGAAATTTGTTCAATTTGTACAGATTGGCTTTTATTTAAAGTAGCATCAATACAGTTAGTACATAAATTTCTATTGGGCTCCACCTTGGCATTGGAACAAATGACACAGGTATCTTCCTCTGAATCAGACATGTTTAACACACTAGCAATAAACATGCAACTCGGTTGCAATTTTATTTAATAAAAACGTACTGTGCCTCAAGAAGCACTAAACGATTAAATGACAGTTGAAATAATGAACTGAAAAACAGTTATAGCATCACTCTTAACAAACAACACACTTTTTAGCAAAGGTTTGTTCCCATTAGTAAAATAACACTAATTAAATTTTAAACATAAAAATTACAGAGCAACGTTTTAAATCACAGTCACTATATAAGTCTCACAGCTCTGCTGAGAGAATCTACCTCCCTTCAAAGAAGTTTGAAGACCCCTGAGTTCTGTTAGAGATGAACCGGATCATGCAGAAAAACTGACTGGGAATTTTTGATGCGTAGCAAAGAGCGCCAAAAACGGCCCCTCCCTCTCACACACAGCAGTGAGAGAGAAACGAAACTGTCATAATTAACACAAGCAAACTGCCAAGTGGAAAAATAATGCCCAAATATTTATTCACTCAGTACCTCATTAATGCAAACGATTCTACATTCCAGCAAAAACGTTTAACATGAAAAATACCTAATAAAAGGTTTAATGTACTTTTACAGAGTAATTCCGGTGTAATACCATCCCCAGAATACTAAAGTGTAAAGCATACATACATGTTCATTATAACGGTATGGCAGGATTTTTTCATCAATTCCATTCAGAAAATAAAAACTGCTACATACCTCAATGCAGATTCAACTGCCCGCTGTCCCCTGATCTGAAGTTTTTACCTCCCTCAGATGGCCGAGAAACAGCAATATGATCTTAACTACTCCGGTTAAAATCATAAGAAAAACTCTGGTAGATTCTTCTTCAAACTCTGCCAGAGAGGTAATAACACGCTCCGGTGCTATTGTAAAATAACAAACTTTTGATTGAAGTTCTAAAAACTAAGTATAATCACCATAGTCCTCTCACACCTCCTATCTAGTCTTTGGGTGCAAGAGAATGACTGGGGGTGACGTAGAGGGGAGGAGCTATGTAGCAGCTCTGCTGGGTGAATCCTCTTGCACTTCCTGTAGGGGAGCAGATAATATCCCAGAAGTAATGATGACCCGTGGACTGATCACACATAACAGAAGAAATTACTAAACAAAATTAATGAATATGTCCCCTCTGACATATGCAAAAGCTTGAAAACAGTTTAATAGAAATAACAGAAAAAAAATGAGGCAACCCTTTCAACTTTGAAACAGCTAGAAACTAACAAAAGATGAGATACTTCAAAGTGCAATAGTCTTTGAAATTTACATAATAGGACTCTAGAATGTCTCCTTGGTTCCATCAGCAACACCTTTTTATTCAATCCAGCTAGACTACTTTACATTAACAAAACAGACATTCAAATATTGTATAATTACAAACATTTACATAAACTGTTTTGCAAGAGTGTTTCTCAAGTATTGTAGTTGTAACTGTTATAGTTGTAGCTGTACTAGCAGTGCACGTTGAAGTGCAAGATATGTGTTGGGCACCTCCTGAAATTGAAGATATTAATGGCAGGAACGTCACCAATGAAAAGCTGGAAAATAAAGGGGAAGTGAGACTTTAGTCCGGTGAGTCATTACAAGTTTTGAAAATCAATATGAATTTGTTCCAATATTCTATGGGTTGGTTACATTATATAAACAGTGCATAAATGTAAACAAATTGTATCACTGAGTGTTAAATGGCTAATGAGCAGACATTCTTTAAATGGTGAAATGGTCAAACTGAGATTAAGGCCCCCATGTACTAAGGGTTGAGCGGACAAGCTTCTGAATGCGAGAAGTTGTCCGCTCGCCTTCACTATATACGGGCAGCAGACGAACAGGATCCGCTGCCCGTTTGTATCATTACACGCTCAAGTAAGCATGTAACTCCCGCCCCTTCTCTCACGCACACCAATCGTGTGAGAGAAGTTACTGTCAATCACAGAGAGCGAGTGAGCTCTCTGTGATTTCTTCTTGCAACCTCAGAGGTGGCGTAGAGTGTAAGAAGCAGCTGTCTTATTATTACATTGCGGGAAACTGCATATGCGAACCTGCCCCGCAAGAGCTCCGGAGCAGCTTTTGCTGCTAAGTACATGGAGCCCTAAATGTGAGTTATGATATTGCAGAATTGTAGATGAGATGGAGAAATTTGTAAATATTAAGTATAAGACTTGGCTATTAGAAAGTCGGTAGTAAGAAATCAGGAATAGTGTGCAAGGCCAAACCTTATAAATGGTACATTATTCCATTCAAACAAATATGGCAACATATGAACATTTTAGTACAAATGTATAATGTAAATAATGTAGGTTATGGAAATGCAAAAAAGAAGAACCAGAGATAATGACTAGAAGATTGCTATGATTTATTAGTGGCACACAATGGTAGATTCTATAAGAATGTGTGCTAAAAGGGCAGTTTCACCTAAAGGAATTTTGCATTTATTGCTCTATGAGATGCCATTTAATATTTTATAAACGAATAAACGTCACAAAGAGCAGACTGTAAAGTTTTCCAGATATAAGACACAATTGTAAGACGCATGCACATTATTTGCCTCCTGCACATGCTCTAAGTGCCAATTAGACACAAACCAATGACACTGCATGTGTATGCAGTCTAGCTCCTTGTCAACAGCTGCTAATGGGCTAGATTATGAGTGGAGAGCTATATATTGCTACCATGTTAACTCCGCTAGAAGTCAGCATTTAGCGCGCATTGGGTAGCGCACTTATTAAAAGTTTAAAGTAAAAAGTTTTTGCACAAACGCTAACCTGACACGCGCAAAAAGCAGAACTTGGAACATTGCAACGGCATTACGGTATTCCCCCATAGACTTCAAAGGACCATGAAAACCCAGAGGTCATGCAAACTTGATTGTGTTTTCTTTAGTGCGTTAACCCGACATGAAATATTAATATTTCACATTCCAATGTTTTTCATATAGCAGATTATGTTCTATTTATTCTTAAATACATATTTATATATAAATATATATACAGGTGGCCCTCGGTTTACAACGATTCAATTTGCACCGTTTCAGAATAACAACCTTTTTTCTCAGTCATGTGACTGCGATTGAAAGCATTGAGAAGCAGTGCATTGATTAAAATAGCCAGTAGGTGGAGCTGTCCGCTTGTGTTGCAGCAAAGATATGCAAGTCAAGCAAGCTAAAATTAATCAGTATAACTAGACCTGAGCTATCGAGCAGCTTTCATAGGAACAAGATCTTCCTGTCTATAAATCAGTCCAGATTGAAATGCTTCGAAAGAATTGTTTGAAGAAAAACGCAAGTCTGTGTTGTGTGATTATTTTATTAGGTTTATAATGATGTTTAGCAAATGTTTTTCTTCATTTAACTTAGTTTAATTATATATTCTGTGTTGTGTGATTATTTTATTAGGTTTATAATGCTGTTTAGCATTTAAAGTCTTCATTTCAAAGCTTTAAAAATAATGTATTAGGTGTTACTTATGACAATTTTGAGAGGGGCCTGGAACCTAACTCCCTCACTTCCCATTGACTTACATTATAAACTGGGTTTCAATTTACAACGGTTTCGATTTACAACCATTCCTTCTGGAACCTAACCCCGGCGTAAACTGAGGGCTACCTGTAGATGTTTTTTTTGGCAAAAATAAATAAATATATATATACCTATATATAAGAACAAAGGATTGTGAGTATGACGCAATATAGACCCAAAAAAGTCCTATAGTTCACTGAAATGCTGCCCTAATCTATCTATCTATCTATCTATCTATCTATCAGGACCAGAGTCTGTATATATATATATATATATATATATATATATATATATATATATATATATATATATATATATATATATATATATATATGTCTGATTATCAAGGAATATCTATTTAAAAATAGTTAGAACATACTCCCCTATGTGGTAAACATGGGAATGTGAAATATTTACAGTTGATTTATAGTAAAACACTTTATTAAATATGACTATTGTAAAAATATGATTTTTCATGTTTTCTGCTACTTGACTGCAAAGGGCTCCAATGCAAATATGTCTATATATGTATATATATATGTATTTATGTCTGTACATACATATATACACATATAAATACATCTGTGCACACATACATACAGTACATATACAGTATATATACATATAAATACATCTGTGCACATATATATACAGTACATATACAGTATATATATACATATATATTTATACATGTATATGTATGTATCTCTATATTAAAGCCCTTTGCAGGCCTTTTTCTTTCTAACACCTGAGGCCTCATATTTTTGAGCCCTTATAAGATTTGTTGGGTATAATCCTTCTAGCTCCTTGCCGTCTTAAAACCTAATCAATCAGCTGTACTCTGTGCATTTCATTCAATTATGAGACCTGGCAAATTTAAAAAAATATATCATAGGCTGTAGTCATTTTCATAGATGATGAAATCAAACAAAGGGTTGTTACAGAAAGAAATATGTTATTATATAGTCCTTCAGCTCAATCAAATCATGGCAGCAAACAATTTAACAATAGACAGTAAACACCTTGTAATTAGAAGATTGTACTGCAGTCTTGCAATATCATCATACTATATTAGTGTGATTTTTGTTTTTAAATCCATTAACAATTTGCTTTTAAGTAGCCACTTTCTGCCCCCCTCTTGCCTAATTTAAAGGAGCCAATCCAGACTTATACGTGGTCATTTTGTCAGCAAAATTATACAGGAAAACAGGGCAAAATAAATATTAAAAGTATATTGCACATTTTTTGACACACATATTGAATATTTAAAATTACAATCTCAAATTGTTAACTGTCCCTTTAAGTAAAGAACATATAAATACATTTCGCATTCTTTTTTTTTGACAACATAAATTGAAGCAGTCCTCAACAAACCAATAACAAACTGACACATCACAGACACATTATAAAGACCTATACAAAACCAATTTTACTGCCAAAACTTCTTCTATATGGGTTGACATATACTGCTGTATATAGCATGTGCATAATAAGCTGCTGCTTTAAAACTATTAATTATCAAAATAATTATTATACATATATATATTTAAAAAGAACACTCATTTTTATTTTTAAAAAGTGTAAAAATTAAGCGTATTTTTGATAAACAATTTATTAGCAATTAGTTTAACTTTATATGGATACTTTCTAACTTACATATATATATATATATATATATATATATATATATATATATATATATATATATAAGATATGAATGACACTTTAAATGACAAATATGCATGTATGAGATTCCTTTTCCAATGACTTTGGATGAGCCATTTGTCAAGCGGTTGGATGTGTGGAAAAATAATGGTTGTTTTGAATGCCAATATTAAATATCTGACACTTTAACAGTCTGAAGTCATCTGAAAAGTGTGGAAAATGGGGTTTAACTCATATGACAAAGAATCGATAGTATGAGATTGCGCATAAGGCCCCATTTAATGACAGCTAGAGAAATTGTCCCCCCCCCCGAGCATGAGAGGAGGCATTCCCCTCCGCAGTTATTATTGCGCAAACACTTACTTGAGAAGCCTCACCCCCTACTCTCACATAACCTATTGCCAAGAGCCAGACTTGTCAATCATGCTGGACTAATCAGTCTAAGATGGTTTAACTCAGCCAAGAAAGCTGCTTCTTAATTTGGGCTGTAGGTACGGCAATGTTTCCAAAGCTGCAGATTCATAAATGGAGTCCATAGTGTGGTCAG